>NW_020528688.1:0-169081 GCF_003368295.1 Carassius auratus | reverse complement strand
AAGTAATTTTACATTTTGTATAAAAACAAACGTGTTTGAAAACTTTTTACTAGTTAAATCTGATTAAAAACTACAAAATATAATAAAACCATTACAAAAATTAATAAAGAAATATATAAATAAAGTGCAAAAAATCTTAAAGTTAAACTAATAATCCGAAATCAAAAGCTTAAGTAAAAACACAAGAATAAATACAAATAGGTGTGTGTGTGTGTGTGTGTTTGTGTGGCACAAAATATTTCATCTTCAAATAACACTGACTTTAAATAAACCATAATCCAAACCCTTAACATAAAACTAATAAAAAAATATAATATATAATATATATGTATATAAATATATATATATAATATATATATATATATATATATATAATCTAAAAATAAAACAATGCCACACCTTGATGCTCATGACAAGAATATCAACTATAATTTTCTTCATTGAAGTGAATTAGGTTTAATTTATGCAATTTTACATATAATAATCACATTGCACCAAAACTGGAAATTGCACGTCAAAATAACACATGTGAATATTTTTGAGACCCCCCAGAATTTCACGAATCATGTTTTCAGGGGAGCCCATGTCTTATTAAGAGGAACAGAGATCCCTCGTAGTTCGAACTTGGTGTAAAATTGTACTGTCAGGTTTTACTAAAGAAGTGCACTTATTTTTATGCACAGTTATTTTGTTCCTGACCTTACTGAATATGCATTTTTCATGGAGTTCCCCTTGAGTCTCAAAAGTTAATCAAGCAACGTGTTTTACTAATATTTGCACTCATCAAATTACTGCCATTTGTGCCATTATTTAAACACCCAAAAAGCATGTATTAACACTATCTTGCACTAGAAATTACTGCAATTATTGTTGCTGGAGGAACTGAGAACAGAGAGGCGTGTGATAGAAGTGAGAGGATTTTCTCCACACATATTATTTTGAATGCCAGAAAAACATTATCTGAACACATCATTGGCTAAGCCTTTGTTATTTTTCATTCGCTTCAGGGAAATAAAAGCCAACTTTGAAACCTCAACTAGGAGTCACGCAATACCAGCTCAATCAAAACTGCTAGAAAACCTTTTTTCTTTTCAATGTAACACGGCTTCTTTATTTCTTTATTCTTTATTTGCGACGACACTAATTTGCGATGTGCTTGGTTTATTGCGTTGGTCGATATGTAAATGAGATGTTGCGTCTACGTTCTTTAATTTGTGCATTGTTAGTAAATCACCTGAAGAAATTTCCCCTCCCATCGTTTTTGGAGTTGCACTCTCGCCGCTAATTTGCCGTGTTATGTAAAACTACTCCAATGTCTTTTAAATTTAGTTAGTTTAGCCACATAATTTATTCAACAAAAATGTTAAACCGTAATAGGCCAAACTGTCACCAAACATTTTAAAAATGTATATAAAAGGGTCACACTTTTTTTTTTTTTTTTTAAGTACCAATTCTTGCTATTAACAAACAATTACCTGTTACTTTTGCCTTAATAAACTCCTAATTGGCTGCTCATTAATAGTTAGTAAGGTAGTCGTTACTACCAACTGCACTAATTAATAGTGATAATCGGTCCCTATACTAAATTATAATATTTAATAATTTTAACTATACATCAACAATATGTGATTGCAAGCAATGTAAAAGTGTACTAGCCAACCATGACCTGTAGGTGGCAGCCTTGAGCACCTCATAATGACTAGTTCTGAGTTGGAAGTACTTCAAGTAAATTCCCGTGCTAAATATCACACCAGCAGAGTTGAACAACAAAAAAACTGCACTTCAAGTTTCAGCGATAAAGAATACAAGCGGTCAATCGTAAAACATGACATTGTGGTTGAGTTTTCAATGGAACAAACATTCCAGCTTAAGTCCGACGAGATGACCGCGATGATTCATTGCTAATTGAGCTTGAGACACCAAACCACACATGAGGTCTTTCAAAGAGAGCAAGTAAAAGTCATGTCCTCTTTCCAGTTGTTTAGGGCAATTCGAGTAACGCAGCTGCACTCGTGCGGTGCGATGTTGGGGGTGAGTTCACCGGCGCAGATAAACCTTGGCATTTCGGCTATGTGGGCCGACACCGTTGCCCTTTCCTGCATAACCCATCAGCTAGCATGTCATTATCCAATATTGTGGTCGAGCAACTCATTCCTCGCATTTGTCCCTAGTGTTAAACCTGCCCATTTTGGATCCTGTCATACATTTCCTCTCAGAGCTGGAGTGACCAGAAAACCAGAAATTGCACTGTTTACATGTAAACCTTTAATATCACAACCCACGTAGCCATTGAGGATAACGAATGGCTGTTGGCATCAACTCGATTTGTTTTGTGGCAACAAGTGTGTACACGGCTAACATGCACTTAACTAAAGCTATTTGCAGTCTTGATGCTCTTCAATGGCATTTCGAAATGAGCGTGGGAATGCATTCGCGCAGCTTCATGGTTTGGAAAGCCACCGCAGACACATTCAGCATTTTGGTCTAAACAAAACAATGCTGGGTGATTTTAAACTTCCTGAAACACTTTGTAAACTTTCTATAAGTTGATTTTCTTCTAGCAAACTTGATTTGAAATGCATCAGAATAAGAAGAACTAGAAGAACTAGAAGACCAGTTTACAGTTACGATATTAAATTAAATAATATAATAACATATACAAGTTTGCAATAATAATGTGCTGTTCTTGTAAAGCTAATATAACTGGAAGCGAATGACGCCAGAAGCCTTGCGCATTCAAGTTTAAAATCTGCAGCTCTCACACATTAAAAACAAGGTAGATATCAGCTCTTAATGTAAACCTTTATGGCTTAACATAAACTTAACTTCTTCTTCTATGGTCAGTTTTTTTTTTGAAAAATGTCATTGTGTTTAGTAGGGATCCACCAAAATGAAAATTCTTGGCCAAAGCCAAAACTGAATTTTTTTTTTAAATATTTTATTAAAAAAAATAAAATAAAAAAAAATACACACTGGAACAAAGGCCAAATTCCGGTTAACGAATCAATTTTTCGTATTTTTTTCAAAGTGTATTTAGCAAATTTTTGCTACAATTGACTTTCTACTGATTTGTCTTTTTCAAAGAAAAGAAAAAAAAAACAATTAAAAAACAACAATTTTTATATATTTTTTATATAATGTTTTAATATTCTAGCAGATATTATACCAACTAAGCACAATTTAACTTAAAATTAAAAAGGCAGTAAAATAAAAATATTTTGGTCATTTTGACACCCTCTTCCTGAATCTGGCGGGTGATTGGACAAAGACAAAAGGATCATGTGACACCTAAGACCAGTAATGATGCTAAAAATATTCAGCTTTGATCATAAGAATAAATAACATTACTATATAATAACATACAAAACACTTATTTTAAATCGTAATAATAATAATTTACAATATTACTGTAATATTTTTGCATTTTTAACTGTACAAATAATTGCAGTCTTTTATTTTGATAGAAAAGAAGCACTAAAGACCTCAGTGCTTCTTTTTGTTGACAAAAGCAGATTTAGGATTGATTCTTATAAAAACTCTGGGAAGATGTTGGTTGCATGCATCACATTGTTACATCCATGCCTCATAAAAATTCATAAAAATATTATTGAGCAGCTGACAAGTAACACTGTTTCAGCGCAGATTTTCCTCGTGCTTTGGACTTTGAAAGCTGGGTAAAAAGCAGACAAGACATGCAATTTGTGCATGTACTAGAAAACATAACATTCTGCAGTTTATTTACTAATTGTTTAAGGCCATTTTGCGATTTCAGTTAACAGCAACAACCACCACTTCTCAATCAATTCTGTGTTTTTATTCGATCTGAAAACTGAATTTTTATTTTTTGCTATTATCATTATATATTTTTTATTATTTTTTATTATATTTAGTGCATCCCTAGTGTTAGGCCACCATAATTCAAGAACGGATGTTAATTATGCACATTTGCGTAGAATTTGTTTCTAGCTTAACCCTCTAGTGGTCATCGGTTATTTTAGACAAAACTATTTTACATTACATTTTTTTTATTTTATTTACTTCATCGGAATTTAACGAAATTTGGTGACAATTATGGCACTAGCCATAAGAACACACGAAAAAATCCTGGGGATGATTAAAAATTGATAAATGGTTTTAAGCACATAATGTCAAACGTTGTTGTCAAAAATGACCCCATGAGAAATAAAATAAACTTTTAGAAATATAAATATTACAAAATACAACACATAATCTACAAATTAGCTGTAATATATATGTGACCCTGGACCTTATGTGTACATTTTTCTAAATTGAGATTTATACATCATCTGAAAGCTGAATAAATAATCTTTCCATTGATGTATGGTTTGTTAGGAGGACAGTATACAACTATTTGAAAATCTGGAATCTGAGGGTGCATAAAAATATTGAGAAAATCATCTTTAAGGTCGTCCAAATGAAGGTCTTATATTCATATTACTTTAAAATTAAGTTTTGATATATTTATGGCAGGATATTTTACATGATCTTTACTTAATATCCTATTGATTTTTTTAATAAAAGAAACATTTATAATTTTGACCCATACAATGTATTTTTGGCTGTTGCTAAAAATATATCCCAGAGACTTAAGACTGCTCCATGGGACATAAATAACATTATAACATATTACATTTTATGATGTCTAAATACATATCAAAATGCAAAACCAAATTTAATTAAATCATTCTGCTTCTAAAAGTGTCCTTCCATCTTTTTATAATGAAAAAAAACAAATTATTTGATTGATTGTCATTTCATCACATTACAGAATGCTAAATTTATCAAATTGGGAAAGAAGCACTGAAACACTGTATTAACTGAAAATAATATATTTTTTCTCTATTTTATTAGTTTAAATAGAAATAAATGTTGAATAATTCAGATGTGAATATTGTCTAGTACCGAAATCCGCTCAAAAGGCAAAATATTAAAGAATAAATAGTATTGAAACAAAATATAGTAAATGCATTGCATTAAGAATAAAACTGCAATGCTTATTCTCTTATTGTGGAATACCAGAAGTTTTTGTTTGTTTGTTTTTACATTCTATAGCCAGGACTGCTAACACCACCTTTCCCTTTCTCTTGACCAAGAGGTAAAAAGTTCATGGTTAACAGTTCTGGTCTCACAATTTGATATTTTTTACAAGGTCCAGCTGTTATATCGTGTGAAAGCTGGCCACATAAATATTTGCCAACGTTGTAGCCTTTTTACTGTTGTAATCCTCGACCGTGTTGTGGTTTGAAAAGACTGCTGTGATGTGGTCTGGTATCAACATCAAGTGACACTTCAGTAACACAATGATTTAGTTGAATTAAGAGTGTATCAAATTGGTCAGAGGTGCTGTTATATATTACACAGGGATAAAACCACTTAAGTGTCATTTAAGGACAGTATATATATATGTATATATATATATATGTGTGTGTGTGTGTGTGATTTTCTCTTTATGATGCCTTTAAACTCTGAAATCAAAACCTGGTCCAACTTTGCCAACCAAATATTTAATAGGAACATTTTACCCCCTTAAATGAACTTGGTATCCATCTTCTCAGGAGTAAGTAAATCTATTTTTATGATTAATATTTGATTATGCTAAATAACATTAAATTGCATATTAAATGTTTCTTGGATATATCAAAATCACTGTGCATATTTAACCAAAAATTTATATTTGTATATTTACTCACCTTTACATCACGTCTGAGCTTCTGATTTCTATAGTAGTAAGTAGATAGCAATATATAATCCTGCAAAAAGAACAAAAACATCATAAAAAAATATTATAAACCTAGATATGACTCCTCTATGGAATTAGGAGTCTTCTGAAGTCAAATGAACTAAACGGATATCTGTTGCTTACTTACAATTCACCCCTCTGGTTAAGCTAATTATTTAGCGCATGATGACATTAACGCAAAATGCCATTAATATCGGTTTCTGTGCATCACATGATCAATTATGACGTGGCAAGTTTAAAAAAATCATAAATACTATAATTTT
The DNA here is from genome assembly GCF_003368295.1 of Carassius auratus. NCBI lineage: Eukaryota > Metazoa > Chordata > Actinopteri > Cypriniformes > Cyprinidae > Carassius > Carassius auratus. The sequence continues at coordinate 163,057 of NW_020528688.1, read as the reverse complement.
TAGTTGAACTATTCCTGTTATTATATTTACTTTGATAAAAAAAAAAGCGTGCACAGCTTGTTATTTTAAAAGCATTAAACAAATATTTTCGTAATTCTCAATCTATTGCTCCGCAAAATTGTTCACTGTTTTGAAGCGCTTGAAACATCGTACAATAGTGACAACTACAGGTCAAAACCTTGTAAATAGATCATAAAACACACCCCAAATTTGCGTAAAGACAGCTTTTACAAACTAATTACAAATGTTTTATAAAATGTAACCTAATAAATGTAATTTACAAATCATTCAATACTAATAATAATTGTATTATTTTAATTTATAGTGCTGTTTTGTGTTTTTAGGCAGTACATGGCTAATTAGGGCCCATAAGAAAACAATGATCACTATCCTTTTTATTATATACGTATGTATGTTTATTAAATTTCATTAAAACTTCAAGATTTAGTTGATAAAAATTTGTCTATAAATACCTCATCCTGAAGTCATCCTAGGTGTTTATGACTTTCTTCTTTCATACAAATCCAGTCAGAGTTATTTTAAAAATTGTCTTCGATCTTTCGAGCTGTTTGATGCAAAGCGTGTGTTGTACTGCATCGGTCCAAGAGAGGTTTAATAAAAAGAGCATCCATTAAAAAGAAAAAGTGTCGGCACCGACGGGTGAACAAAGGCCTTTTGTAGCAAATCAATGTGTTTTTGTAATAAAAATATCCATATTCAAAACACAATAATAAATTTAATCTAGCTTGCGCTCACTGTTGTAAAACCTAAGCAGTTTCGGGAGCATAACGTATTAGGTCAGTTTTTCACATGCGCCTCTCAGAAGTAATTTAATTTCAGTAATTTATGGATTAATTTTCATTTTTGGCTGAACTAACCCTTTAACATATGTCATAAAACTTACCTGAGACCATTGCAAGGAAGCTCCTTAATTTATTCACTTTCAGAAGATTTTCCAGCGTTTTTCCTGCCAGGCCTATAACGAAGGATGTCTTGCAGATTTTCTTGTTTTTTCTGTAACAATAAGTGTTGCATCCATCATTTAGCTCGCTGTCTTATAGCAAAGTCGCTGTATAATGGCCATGAATTATTCTTATTTTCATAAACTTTGTGTCTGTTATGTTCCCGCCACTTATTAGTGGCCCAGACATAATTATGACAATGTTTTGTCTCTATAAATGACGAAAGATCCATAATTTTAAACTTCAGAGCGTGCTTTGAGGCCAAAACATTAACTAAGGACAGACATGAGTACGCAAATGCAGATGTTAACGCTTGGCCAATGCAGTGCATAGTTTAGCTTGTGTTTTTAGGTTACTGTACTCAGATTTCTTTGTAATGTCTGTGCAAACTTGCTCCACCATTATAGTAGTTGTTCTGAAAGAGAAAAGAGAGTTCATGCTAATGTTTGCTTTAGCGTCACTTGCAATGCTTCTATCAAGTCAACTGCAAACTGAAATTTCTAAACTTATAAACTTTATTTGTGGGGCACAACCTCACATTCATGAAAAACTGATATTTAACAAATTTCCACCTACAAAAGTGACCCAGGTCGGAATTGAAAAGACATATAAGTTAATGCTAATGCTATTGCACCACCAGAGCTGCGTAGATTACTTACAAATTGTTATCCATTACTGATTCCCAATTATATGTCAAAAAATTCTAGTCAGTAACATAATCCGTACACATTTTTTACACATTTTAGGTAATATAATCAAACTACTTTTACATTACTTTTTTTACATCATCTAATTTTTCACATGGATTTAAACAGGATAATATTGTACAATATTGATAACAATACAAAGAGTATTACTGTAAAATATATTACATTTGTTATCAACAACATGACGTACATTAAACATTATGTCAAAGTTTTCCAAACTGGGGTTCGTGAAGAAACTGCAGGGGGTTTATGAGTTTAATGAAACTCATAAACGTATAAATTCATACATTCTCATTTGTATATTTTCGTATGATTTGCTTATGCCCCACTGATAGTTATGTTTAGGAGTGGACCTTCATGCTATTTCCTAAAAATTGTCCTTTACCAAATTGCATTGTAGGAACGTATACAAAATTTCCACTTTGTAAAATATTTATGTTTGCTCATAAGGTTTACAATTTTTTGCTTAAAACCAACCTGGGGTGCGTTTCCCAAAAGCAGAGTTGCTAACTAAGTTTGCAACACAATTTCCCATTGCCAACCAAGATGCTAACAGGTTAGCAACTATGCTTTTGGGAAACGCACCCCTGATAAGCACAACCCAACATGGACAAAAAAATAACATATTTTTCCTATCTTTAAAAATATTTAATGTTTGCAATACCACAACTTGCAAAGTAAACTTTTCTTTTTGTTTGCATGACGTCAAGTGGATGCAACTAGCATTTGCGCTCAAATACTTGCACTTTACACGGTTGACATCGATACACTCTCGATTCAAAACTATTTAATGATTTGGAAAATTGATGGCTAATTCTTATAAATTTGTACAATCTCATACAAACTCATATTTTCATACAAATCCAGTTGACGGCCAGGTTTAGGGTGGACCTTTATGTGTACAAAAACGGCATTTCTGTACACACCACATAGCATGAATTCAAACAAAGTCTCGGAAAATAGTTTTGAATTCCTCATGAGATTAACTATGTTTCTGAATTTTATTTGTAAGGCAAACATTCCTCCTATTTAGAGAGAAGAGAGAAAAAAACACGTTATTTATCCAGTTGAATTCGATTACAGTAGCTTAGCCTGGAAATTAAAATGTCAGATTCAATGTGATTTTTGCATGCTTTCATACTAAAAACTGATGTTTGTCACCTCATATGATGGGAAAAACAGATTAGGACCACGTTTAGGTGTGGTGTAAGTGTATAACCCCTTTTTCTGATTGTATTTTGTTGTCTACAGGTGTAGTGAGACAGGTGAAGCCGCTGGTTGGTCCTGTGAGCACCGTACTAAAGCTGGCCATGAACTACGTCACAAACGGAGTCGTTTCTCACCGAAACATCATCAACGTTCACATCTACGTGTCAGAGTTTTGGTTTTAGAGACATCAACATTAACCTTTCTGTCTATACATTTTTGGTGTCCATTTATGAAATCACAAAAACATCGTCATTAGCAAGCTTTCTGAATGACTATAGAAATGTGAATTCTCCAGTTTGAATAACTTCAGATCTGTAAAATGAGCTTAAGATATTTTTAAGACGTGTTTTCAAAGTTTGTCTCATCAATATAATTCATGCATTGTCATACTGCACTAGCAGATTTAGTAAAAAAGTACGAGAAAATTCACTTATATTGAAGATATAATCAGATTTTCTTTCAGTGCAACTACAGTTAATTTAGGAATAATAATAATAAAATAATCTGTCATCATTTACTCACCATCATGTCGTCCACTTGACTGACTTTCTTCTATGCAACGTAAAACAAGATGTTTAGATGAATCTATGCAATGACATTAAAGTGAATATGAGTATTTCAATTTCTAGATTATCTATTCCTGTTAACGCAATTAATAGCATGAGATAATTTCTAAATAGACACCTAAAATGACTAAAAGCTTTTGTCCAACTAAAGATTTACAAGAGAAATATGTTACACCAGGACAGACAAGAAAGATGCATGATGCCGTGCCTTAGACGCCACCGTGTTTTTGGTGGAATAAACATCATTTGCTGCTCTGATTTTAATTGTAGAATGTAAAAGCATGTTTTTACTTATTCCCCACTGGTTTCCTCTTCAGCTGACTTTGGGAGTCGAACTGAAGGCGTTTCTGTGAATTGATGCGAGCTCATCCTTCATAGGGCTGAAAGAAAGACAAATGTATATGGAGTTGGCGACTCGACACTGATTGTATGCTTGTGTAGACACACTTTGCATTGCTTAATGTATTGTATCACCGACTGTGTCATTAAAAACATTTTTTTTTTAAGATTTCTACTCCTTTTTTTTTTTTTTGGTCTAAGTCTACTGTCTACTATTAAGTGAATGGCTGCTTAAAGGAACAGTGCACCAAAAAATGAAAGTTTGCTGAAAAATGTATTCACATTCCATCACTTGCTCACTAATGGAAGTGAATGGGTGCCGTCAGAATGAGAGTCCAAACAGCTGATAAAAACACAAGTGATGTGGATTATTTGTGGATTATTGTGGTTAAATTGCATTATCCCAAATGTTCATAGAACTTTGCATGTGCCTTCTTGCATATTTTAAGATCTTTATTCAAATATATGTAGCAAAATGTTGTTATTTATCATTAAATACTGATGTTAGTAAAGGAAAATGGTTTCAGTTAGTGTAAATTTCTACAGTAGGCTATTTCACTTGTTTGGTTGAAATTATTTTTTTAAACCTCTCCCTTAAGAGTTATTTCAGTGCAAATACAAAAATACTGGAATATATATACAGTATAATATCTTAAAGGCTGAAAAATATTAAGATTATTTTTCATCTTCCAGCCTTGTAGTAGAATAAAGAACATTTTTAGAGTAACCTTCCCATCTCTGGTTAAAATATGCATGAAACTCAGAAAGTCCCCATATAGAATTAGGTGCTCCGGTAAAAATGAGTAATTCAATTATTTCACAGGCTTATAATTTGACCATAATTTGCTCGGGTTGATTCAAATCATTAGTAATTCAAACTTTCCATGTAACTTGGCTCAGCCGACTTCAGAAATGAAAGGCCGTTGGTTTTTGCGTACTGGTCAATTTAAGACCTGAACACACGCCAGCGAAAGCCAATCATTCCCACAATCCTCTTGTTCGACTCGCTACGGTCATGCCATGCATTGATAGATCGAACTAAGTGCTGTTCGCTCCTCAGCAGTGGAAACTTGGTCGCAGCGCTCGGAGGGACCGGGTGAATGGAGCCGTTTATGACCGCATCCCTTTTAGCACTCGGCTGCTGAACCGAGACTGTCTTTCCTCAACGTCAGGGGACTAGAGCGGGGGCCCGAGCTCATTTCAGCAGATGGAGAGACGAGTCTCAGTCGTAGCTCGCTCATGACCGCTGCGGTCGAGAGCAGCCGCCACCGAGCGGCTTTACAAAGACAATGGAACAGTGAGGGAATCATTTATCATGGTTTAACATTCCTCTTCTGTGTGTCGACTGAGGTTCACCCCTCAGATGGAGGCTGCGACGTCACAATGCATGCTTTGAAGACTGAAAAACTGCCTCGAAATCATTCATGCATGAAGAGAGGAGCGATATGCGATAGAAAATGGCATTATACGACAAAGAAAAGCACAATATGAGACTTTATGAGACTTAAAAGCCTAGTGAACAGTTCCAGTAATTCTCCTAAGATCCTCATTTCGGCCAGAGTAAGGAAGCTTTTTAGGTTGACGGAGAAAAGACAATCCCACAATGCACTGCGCTGAGCTCAGTAACAAGAAAAGCATTCAAAATGATGGAAAAGTTAAATAAATCAATAAATATAGACATTTTCATTTTTGATAAATTAAAAATATAACTGTTTTGGGAAAAAAATGGGTATGGAAATGTTTTCAGAAATGCTATGTTAAACTATAAACAAACATGGGACATTTTCACTCATTCCTTTCCTTAACTGTTTTATACAGTCATACTAATAAATTACATATATTTTTAGAACATTCAATTTTAACATACATTTTAAGATTAACATGTTTTAGAATGACATTTTAATATATATAATATTTGTAATAATATATTTACAAATATACTTAAAAACAAATATATATATATATATATATATATATATATATATATAATGTAAATTAGCTAAGACTGATTCTCAAAACATTTCAAAAGAACAGACCAACAATATATACAAAATTAAAAATATCATTAAGTTTTTGTATTCTTTGAATTTGAATGTACAATACAGTTTTACATTGTTAGCTTCTCAAAATGCTATTGTATGCATACGTGTCTGTTTGTAAAATGCTTCTGAAACATGGCATGGGCCCGTGCAGAATAAAGCCCAGAGAAATGCCCCATCCATCCTCCATGCCACCCACAGCCACCGCTGGAGTGCAACACATCGGCCTTGGGCTGCATGCATGTGTGAGTGTGTGTCCATGTGACATGTGTGTTGAGGACTGTGCTTTGGTGGGGTGGTGGTTAAAACCCATGGGGAAGGGAGGATCTCTGGATCTTGAGACCGGAAGAGTCCATCTGGAACGAGGCCCAGCTTTGGGACAGGCAGTAGATGGGGCTGTATCAAATGCACACACACACAAACGCACTCCCCCCGCTTCATTTTCTTGGCCGGCATCCCCTGTCCCTCACCGAAACATATGTTTTAAGATATATGTGAGTTCTTTTAATGAATATGTTGGGGGAGTTTCCCCTGCTGCCATTGTTTGTCATTATGTCAAACGAAAACGCTTAGCCAAAACACATCAAAATGTATGCAAATGCACGGCTTTACATGCACAGAGACGTCACTCGAACAGAAACCCGACAGTTATGCAATTGATCACTGGAAATAATGCACAACAGATGAAATGTGGTTTCACAACACGTCATTTCTGTAATGTGACGCATTTCCGAAATAACAATTAGAGATGAAGTGATTACATGTTAATAATTTTGGGCATTCTGATGAATAATTAGGACGATTTTCTTTTTCTTTTTTTTTTTTACAAGGGTATAGGTTTGGATACAGTATAATGGCAAACAACAGATATTTATTTGCTTGATCAAAATAATTGCTGTGGACAATTGTAGCCGCTGATCATGTCAAAGTGTCTATACTAAATTCTACACCCTTGAAAATCATTAGTGATGTCCAACTTTGGAAACTATAGTTCTCTTCTTAAATATGAAGAGGTCAAACAACAGATTAATGACTTTACAAAAGCTTGTGGATGTATTTATAAGTCAGACACTGAAGTAAATTGGACAGACACATTTTGTCAGATTTCCGACCCCAAAAATCTTGCTCTAAACCTTTTATTTTTCTTAATTCAAAGTGAACTAGAAAAGTACATAAATAAATGTATGCATTTACTATCATGTGTTCCCGGGGAATCAAACCCCCAACTCTACGCTTGCTAAGCAATGGTCTACCACTTGAGCTACATGGAATCTAACAAAACTCTGTTAATCCTAAAGCAGTGAAAACTGCTCTATATTCATCATGTGTTTTCTTAAACTGAAAAAATAAAAATAAAAACATAGTTACTAAAGTTAAACCATAGTATCCACAAATTACCCATGGTTTTGATACACTAACCATAGATTAACCAAGGTATTTGGCCTGAACCAAAGTTCTGATCTGAAACTAAAGATTTGAGAAGTTGCTCCGATGTCTCAATCTGAATCAAAAGACTCGCAAAGCTGCTACATTGTCCCAAATCTGAATCAAAAGATTTGTGAAGCTGCTCCGATACACCAATTTGAATCAAAAGAATCACAAAGCTGCTCCGAATCAAAAGATTCACAAAGCTGCTCCAATGTCCCGATCTGAATCAAAAGATTCACAAAGCTGCTCCAATGTCCCGATCTGAATCAAAAGATTCACAAAGCTGCTCCGATGTCCCGATCTGAATCAAAAGATTCACAAAGCTGCTCCGATGTCCCGATCTGAATCAAAAGATTCACAAAGCTGCTCCGATGTCCCGATCTGAATCAAAAGATTCACAAAGCTGCTCCAATGTCCCGATCTGAATCAAAAGATTCACAAAGCTGCTCCAATGTCCCGATCTGAATCAAAAGATTCACGAAGCTGCTCTGATGTCCTGATATGAATCAAAAGATTCACAAAGCTGCTCCGATGTCCCGATCTGAATCAAAAGATTCACAAAGCTGCTCCAATATCCCGATCTGAATCAAAAGATTCACGAAGCTGCTCCGATGTCCCTATCTGAATCAAAAGATTCACAAAGCTGCTCCGATGTCCCGATCTGAATCAAAAGATTCACAAAGCTGCTCCAATGTCCCGATCTGAATCAAAAGATTCACGAAGCTGCTCCGATGTCCCGATCTGAATCAAAAGATTCACGAAGCTGCTCCGATGTCCCGATCTGAATCAAAAGATTCACAAAGCTGCTCCGATGTCCCGATCTGAATCAAAAGATTCACGAAGCTGCTCCGATGTCCCGATCTGAATCAAAAGATTCACAAAGCTGCTCCGATGTCCCGATCTGAATCAAAAGATTCACGAAGCTGCTCCGATGTCCCGATCTGAATCAAAAGATTCACAAAGCTGCTCCGATGTCCCGATCTGAATCAAAAGATTCACAAAGCTGCTCCGATGTCCCGATCTGAATCAAAAGATTCACAAAGCTGCTCCGATGTCCCGATCTGAATCAAAAGATTCACAAAGCTGCTCCGATGTCCTGATATGAGTCAAAAGATTCACAAAGCTGCTCCAATGTCCCGATCTGAATCAAAAGATTCACAAAGCTGCTCCGATGTCCCGATCTGAATCAAAAGATTCACAAAGCTACTCCGAATCAAAAGATTTGCAAAGCTGCTCCGATGTCCCGATCTGAATCAAAAGATTCACAAAGCTACTCCGATGTCCCGATCTGAATCAAAAGATTCACAAAGCTGCTCCGATGTCCCGATCTGAATCAAAAGATTCACAAAGCTACTCCGAATCAAAAGATTTGCGAAAGCTTCTCTGATATCCCAATCTGAATCAAAAGAATCGCAAAGCTGCTCCGATGTCCCAATACTTTTTAAAATCATTACAAGCGATGTCGAAAATGCCTCTTTTGATCATTTTTTTTTCCCCTAGTGAATATCTTGAACTGAATGATCGAATTGGAGCAATTCCAGCATAATTACTGACTTGGTTTGTTCCTCCACTTGTCGCACACTCAGTCATGCTTACATGACGCTGTCAGTACTACTTCTGGCTTAGCATGCTGGTTTTAAGACATTAACTGAAATAAGTGAAAAAGGATGATGTCTACAAATAAAAGCTCAATATTTCCATTCCAAAATGAATATTCAACACAAGTTTACAAAGATATTCAGGTGAGGTTTAAGGCAATTTATGAAATGGCACAATAAGACCAAAAATGTGGATTTAGAAAATAAAATTTTGATGTAAAAGCAGCAATAAGATATGTGTGAGCTTGTGAAGACCAGATTGGCCAGGCTGGGGCACCAGTTTTGACCATTTTCACCATATTTTTCCCCCAGCAGTTTAATGTCTAATATTTTGCCTGAAGTCTAATATCTCAAAAGGAAAGAACATCAAGATCTCAATAGTTTCTTTTAGGAATTGACTGCATCGTTTTGGAGACAGAGTGATTGCATTTTGACAATTTGTAATATGAATCGTGGACCATAAGACCAAAAATGTGCATTAAGAAAGCTTGATTTGAAAGCAGCAATGAGACACGCTTGAGTTTCTGACTGATATTGAGGTCAATCGTCACACTGAAGAGCGGAAGTGTCCGATATCTATACCCTAACCTTTGTTTGCACACAAAAACATAATCTCACCATTATTAAAACCGCCAAATGGACGTCTTCTGATTAGAGCCATTGATCTCTCGAGTTCTCAGAGATCTACTATTACAGCTGGCGTTTGTGAGGGGGGAATAAATGACCAAATTTGATGAGCGCTGATGTTTTCCTGAAGCCCAACAGGTGGCAGACACAGACAACACACAAGAGAGAGATGGAAGACTTTATTTTTGTCTTCTCAGAAACATTAGGGCCAATTGCTTCTAATGCGACTTCAATGGGTTTTAAGGGGTCCAGTCTTCACCTACCTAATCGCAACACGCTCTATTGAGACGTGTGACTCCTCATAACTTACAGCGCCGGTCCAAACCACTTATAACCAGAACTGAGCTCACAACCAAAGCCAGAGTACACAGAGCCGTAGCGTACGGAAGTGTAGGCTATTGGGATTTATCCCACACTCATGAAAATTCAGAGTTCACAAGCAAAGGCTGTCGAAGGCCATCTCCCAAAAACCCAAGCACTCGCTTTACGTGACGCTTTATGACGTCCGTGAGGTCAACGGAAAGAACCGGCCCGCTCTCGCGTCTGAAAATACAACATGACATCAGACTGTAAAAGGGGCTTTCTTGCTTGACGGATGGTTTTAGCAGTAACTTTATTTATGACAAGCACATCATTATTTGGCTTTTATGGCCTCGAGTGACATTTGAAACAAATGTGCTCTTCAGAAGAAAAGAAAAACACATTGTTTGTTGAAGAAAATAACGCTGGCTGCTAGAGTCGTACATAAGCAATAACAGAAAAACTCGGAGGATCAGGGGAAAACAGGCTAACGAACAACATCTTAAGCGTGTTGGCCAGATTCTCTGGGAGGAATTTCCAGCAGTGGCATGAAATGGCTTTGGTTTGTGTGCAGAATGGAGGTCAAGTTCGATGGTGCATTTATTGGAGAAATAGCCAAACCAATGTCGTCAATCGATGTGGAAAATGTTCTCAGTGACACTGAGAATCTGCAGGCGAAGTTAATGGCTTTTTGGGAGCTCAAGTTTGTTGCAAGCACACAGAAAAACGACAACACCTTTATTTTAGCATTACACAAGCGATTGAACGTGGCCTATGGAAAATCTAGAGCACTCCTGGGAGTTTTTACAGCGTGAATACTGACCGCCTCGGTGTGTCAATCAATGGTTTTTCTCATAATTGACCATAGATTAATGACATCAGGCCGCTTTAACCATGAGGTTTAGGTGTTCTCGATCTGAAAACTAAACAAGACTGCTGTTTTGTCTGCGTTTGCAAGCACACAACCCCAAACAATGATGTTTGGCGCGTCCTGTGAGATATAACATCTAACACCTTAATGAATCTGGGCTGAGACGAACACTGTGCGCTCATGCATTTGATAAATATTTGGGTGATTGATTTCACTGGACGATTACTCAGTGTGTAGAGCCGCTGTAAGGTGTGAGTGTGTTTTCAATTAGCTTTGCACTTACCCAGAACGTGCAAGCGTCAGCAGAGGAACTCAACCAAACGGCTTCATGTTATCCAAACGCTCCACTGTCAGCTGAACCACCTGCTTGGCAAAACTTTCTGCTTTAAAAAAGGAAAACGAGTGAGACAGAAATAAGTCTTCAGGCTATTTTCAGACCAGTGAGGTCATTAATACCTGCATAAAACCATGTGTTAACAAATATTAGGGATGGTACGTGTTTTAAATGACAATCAGTGTTGTTATTCTTGACTAAAATTAAAACTAGTAAAATAATTTTCATTACTTGAAATAAATGTGAAATGGAATAAAACAAACTTAATCGATTGGAAATGTTGACTTGGCAACTAAATGAAATAAATCTGAAATAAAATAAAATATGTAAACTAAATGACTAAATAAAAATAAATATTGCTTTTGAAAATAGACTGAATAAGATGAATAAATCTGAAATAAAATAAAATATATATATACTTATAATAAAAAAAAAATATATTAGAAATGTTGTCTTGGGAACTAAATCTGAAATTGAATCAAATATGTGAACTTAATATTAATAAATATTAATAAATAAATAATGTAGCATATGAAATATGTAGAAATGCATCTCATCTTCTTATGATTAACATGAGCAAAGAAAATATTCTTGCCCATGGATGCCTCCTCCTAAGAGTGAGTTCATAAATAAAATAAATACATGCTATTTTATTCTAACTGTATATAAAAGTTGCAGCTTTATTTCTCAAAACTTTACTTTTTTACAATTTCATCTTTATATCTCATAGTGTAGCTTTTAATTATTTCAAACGTTTCATCAAAGTCACTTTTTGTATATTATACTCTGAGTTGAAAACAAGCCTCTGTAATTGTTTGTTTACATTTATGCATTTGCTAGATGCTTTTATTCAGAGCGACTTACATTGCATTCAAGATCAGCGTTTGATCAGTTCACGGATTCCAAAACAAAGGCCTGGCGTGTGACAGCTGATCATTATTAATGCATGCACTTCTCTTTTTAAAAAGCATGCTTTGGTGGCACGTCCATCATTATGTTTTAGTTTGGGATCAGTTTAGTTAATGCTTAACGCCATCAAATATGCTCAGAAAGTTATTATATGTGATAAAAGGTTATGAAGACAAACGTTTGGTTCTGTAAAATAATACGAGCCATAATGAACTGTAGACAATAGTTTGAATAAAAGTAAACAAGGTCAAATTTGATGTCATCTCTATGGTTTTTGAAGTGCTTCATGAATAAATCTGAATTTAATTGAATACTATCTGTGGATGCACATATGTTAAACATAAACATGTATCTAAAACATGAATAAATAAAAATAAATAAACAACAAAATTAAATAAAAACTAAATAGAACATAAGAATAAATAATTAAACACAAATAAACAAACAAACAAATAATAAAATAAACACATACAACAATAAAAAATAAACTTTCAAAAAATAAAATAAAAACAGAATAAAGAATAAAACTAATAAATTAACTTAACAAATTAATAATTCATAAATAATCTAAATAAAACAGTAAAACAAATAAATCAAAAATAAATCAAATGAAAAACATTAAAATAACTAAATAAAATGTATAGTTAATTAATAATAATAACTAATAATAATAATTAGCAATAAAGAGTTAATAATAAAACAAAATAAATAAAAAAGCAATCAATAAAATAAATAAAACCAATAAATACATAAATAAAACATATAACAAACAAAAACACATAAAACTAAAGAAAACATAAAAACAAAAACAAAATTATTACATAAAAATAATGATAAACAAACAAAAAAATACATAGCCGCACACAAAACAAACAAACAAACGCACAAAAACGAATGAAAACAAACATAATTACATAAAAATAAAGATGAACAAACCAATACATAATACACACATACATAAAAGAGTAATGTTGTAAATAATGTTGAACAGACAGAAAAAACATGTTAAACCCTTAAAATAAGATCATGCCTTCATAAGATCATCACGCAGGCCTCTGAACAGCCCTGAATAATAAAGGCTTCGCGTGTAACGGCCGATCATTATTAATGCAAGCACTTCTGTGATATAAAAAAAGCTTCTATTGTTGCATTGTCCATCAATGTGTTTTTGTTTTGGTACCAGCTAGTTTAGTTAATGCTTAACACCATCAAAGAGGCTGGAGGAGGCCTGCGGGATTTCAACACTTCGGTGCAAGCAGCGCAGAGGAACAGAAGACCTCGATGACCTCCGAGCTGAAAGAAGAGACGGGATCGAGCGCATCAATCACGCCCGTACGCCGCTGCATCACTGCTTTATGGCAATTACGTCGCAGGATTTGATTGAAACCCAATCGCTTGCTTGCACAACGTGGGAGAGTCTCAGCGAAGGCAACGGAGTCGTGAGCTTTTCCATGTTTCAGAAGTGTAAGTCATGCACAGTCGAGAACAATGTGACAATGATTAGACGCAGTGATGGACCACCCAGAGCCCATCCTCTTCAGCTGCGTGACTCCTGAAGCACATCTGCATGAGGAACACTGGGTCTGCTGCTCGTGATGCTAAATAAGCACTGAAACAGGAGATTATTCCTTCATCACAGTCTACAGTCAGAGGCCTTTCTATAGAGTCAACACGAAACTGTTCCCAACTCGGTGTACTTCTATAATCTGATGTGTTTCAGAGTAAAGAAAAAGCATGAGGAGTGACTGTTATATACCTGGATGGAGTCGGATGTGAAGATGGACTCATGACGTCAAGCAAAGAGTAAAGTCATTGAGAACACTACAAACAATAAACAAAGGATAAAAATAAACAATCAGTTGAAATAGAAAAAAATGATAGAATATACAACTAAATCAATAAAAAATTAAATAAATTAATGAATAAATAAAACAAATTTATAGAAAAAACGAATTAAAGATAAAATAAATAAATACACAGAACAAAAAACAACAATAAAACATAAATAAAATAAAAACATACTAATACAAAAAATGATAAATTGATAAAACAACAAATAAATAAATAAAACACACAGACAACAATTAATAAAACTGAATAAATAAACAAATAAAATAAAAAATATAAATAGAAAATAATAAAACTAATAAAATAAAGAAAAACTAATTTATAAAAATAATATATAAACATTTGTAAAAAAAAACAATACAAAATAATACATATAAATTAATACATAAAATTAATTCATAGAAAATAAATAAATAAAGATAAAAATAAATAAATACATTTAAAAAACTAAAACAATAAAACATCAAATAAACATTAACAAAACAAACTAAAACAAAAATAATGAATTGATAAAACAATAAATAAATAAATAAAACACAACGAACAATTAATAAAACATAATGAAAACAGATAAAACAAAATAATAAATATAAAATAAATAACACAAAATAAACAAAAACAAATGAATAAAAAATTATATATAAATAAAAAAATAATTCATAAAACAAAAATAAGACAAACAAGCAAAAAATATTAAAATTCAAATCATAAACATAAACTAATAAATATATAAAATATACTAGATAAACAACACAAAACAATAAAATAGAAATAAATAAAACAAACAAAAAATAATAAATTGATTAAAAACAAACAAAAAAAACATTAAAATCAAAACAATAAATGGACGAAAAGATAGATAGATAAAACTAATTTGAATAAATAAAACAAAAATATAAATGAACATTTATAAAATATATAAATAAAACTAACTAAAAACTTAACTTAACATACATACAGATAAAATAATGTAGGAAATAATGTTGGACAGATGACATATATTCTTCATACGTCTGAGGAGCTGCACTATAATTAGTCTGATTAATAAATCTTGTTTTAAGAAAATTAAAATGCTTGACTAAAAAATGTATGAAGATATCGATTTTTTTTTATGGAAATGAGAACAAAAGCACTGAGGTCGTCATGAGTCCTTCATGAATCATCGATTATTCCTCTAAACCACAATTCTTTATCAATTCACCATCCTGCTGATTTTCTCCAGAACGGCTGATTAAGTAAAACCAGCTGTCGTCTGAATTGCAAGTCAAGCGTGTACTTGTTTTTTCCTGTCGATGAATCTTTCAGGACGAAACACAGAGTTTTCTGGTGTTTGTCGGATTCCCGGACGATGATCGGTCCTGCGGCCGGCCTGAGCCTCCATCTGAAACGATCAGAGGCTTTCTTTCCATCATCAGTTTGGGTTCAGACTCTATTGTTTCAGAGACGAGGCGAGGTCATGTTATGGCTATCAAAGATGGGGGGTTATAGGCCAAAAACAACTTTATTTTTAAATAATTTACTTGAAAGCACTGCAAAAAAAAAATGCTTCTATTACTTTTTTTTGTTGTCTTTTTTTCTAGCCCAGAAATCTAAGAAATCTTAAATCAATAATGATTTTCTACACAAGTAAAAAATTTTGCATGTGAAATTATTGCAATATAATAGTATATATATGAAAACTTTAATGTTACCTGAGATTAATCGTGATTAATTTATTTACACACATTTTCTGTTTTAATATACTTTAAAATATTTCATGTGATACTGAAGACTGGAGTAATGATGTTGAAAATTATGCTTTGAAATCACAGGTATAAATTACATTTTAAAATATATTAAAATAGAAACTGTTATTTTAAATTGAAATAATATTTCACAAATTAAATTTTTTTAGTCTGAATGCACTGTAAGTTGCTGTGGATAAAAGCGTCTGCTAATTTTTTTTTTTTTTTTTTTGATCAGATTAATACAGACTTGAAGAAACAAACAAACAACAAAAAAATAAATCTTACTGATCCCAAAATTTTCACAATAGTATACAGTATATAAATATTCATTAGCGTCTACGTGGCCATTAAATAATTTTTCACACACACACACACACACACATAAAATTTGCACCAATTTATTAATAGGCCTACATTTTAAATTTCAACAAATAAAATAACAATAAATAAATTAAATAGATTTCTCATATTTCTTTTTAAATATTGCCTTATTATTCTGAATTATTAATTCATTATTCATTATTTTGAATCATTGAAGTGGATTGAACTGATTATAATTAATTAAACCAATTTTGTAAATGAGAAATTAAAACATTATTTTACATTGTCGTAATACAAAAAAAAAGTAGTCTAATGACGTTGTCTTTACTAAATTTAATGGACAATTAAAAACTAAAAGAACACAATGTTCATAAAGTTGCTTAAATTTTAAATAATTTGCATAAAAGTTTTTTTTCAGACTTGTTGAAAAGCAAACTAATAATAATGTAACATTCATATTACATACGGTAATTTACATAAAGTCTTACAGTTTGTAGATAACCGAACTGTATATATATAATATTCTATAAATTACATGAATATATCTATATTATAACAACACTATATTCTACCCTGTGTCTGAATTCTCAATGAATGGGCGGTGTTTGATTTGGTTTGGTGTTCCTCAGAGCTGGGAAGGTGGAGGTGTAAACACTGGCCGGGATAATTGCAGGCTAACATCTCATCTTTTCATAAACTCAGCACAAAAATGTTGATGTGTTTAACATGGCTGCCTCAAAATTACAATTCCTGAAGCTGAGAAAATGTCATTGCTTTTGGAGCACCACAGAGGCTTTGGCCGAGGGCCTCCACTGACCTTGGATCGGTCGGGACCACACACACGTCACCTTCAGCGGGACGTCCTGGCACAGCTCCTCCAGCCTCAGACCGGTGAGAGGTGAACGCACACTGGTCACTTCCACACAGCTTTTCCAACGCTGCCATGACTAATTTAAGCAAACAGACACAAACAATGTCAGCATGACTGGAGCGACTCGTGCGCCTGTTCAAATCAAAAACTTGAAGTAAGGAGATGTTAAATTTAACACACACACACACACACACACATACTAGAACATGCTCTCATGCTTTATTGTTCGACAGATGCATTGCACAAACGGCTCGATAAGTTCTGGGTTTGAGTAAGTCCCGCCTTCTGGAAAACGGAATGTGTTGTGATTGGTTAGCTGTATCAGTGCGTTGTGATTGGTTAAGAGCTTAGACGGTGTTTCAGGACTGCCCCGCCCCTTGCCAAAGCTGCAAGTTATGTCTTGTGTCAATATTGCCATATCAGTTTGAGCCGGATTCAGACCCTGCGAACACTGAACAAGAGGTTTGTGCAAAAGACTCTTAAAAATAACTGCATTTACTATGTACAGACATTAAGTGCAACATTAATATGTATTATGTTTATTGTACTATGTGAATTGCTGTGAAACTATTATACAGTTGAATTGGTGTACCGGTGGCTCAATTGGTAGAGCATTGCGTATCAAGCGCAAGGTTGGGGGTTCGATTCCCCGGGAACACATTGATAGCCTGAATGCACTGTAAGTGGCTTTGGATAAAAGCGTCTGCTAAATGCATACATTTAATTTCTATTTAATTCATTTATACTATAATGCAGTGTTGCCCACAGACTTGCACTCTATTTCTATGCAAATTCATTTTCTGCCAGCAGGCATGTAGAGGTAGAGGTAGAGATCAATGTTTCCCGATAACAGCTGTGCACAAAGCAGCGCTCTGCTCACAAACACTGCTTTATCAGACATTACATGCAAGATTAAATGAACATTTTCTGAATGAAACAGTGATATAAAAACACCGGGTTTTGATTTTAAAGCATGCAGTGTCATGTTTATTCAATAAAGTCCAAGCCTTTTGGAAAATCTATTTGTGGCAGTCAGTTTTGATATTGTGACAGGCGCCACGAATAAATCAATGTGTAGGAAACACAGTAGTCTCATAACTGAAGAGTTAATTCTGCACATTACGTCATTGTCCAGTATTGTACAGTCAGCAATTTATATAAAAAAAAATCATATTTGTAGCATTCATATTTACATACATAATTATTTAGGTGCATGTGTAATAACTTGCGAAAACTTGAGGCTACAGCAGCACTTCTTCTTCATCGTCGTCGTCTTGTCTGATGCACTCAACCAAGCGTTTTAACCATGACCTCGCTCCTCCCCACCCCCCAACCATTCGCCTTTCTGTAGGCGGTGTTTATTTTAATAATATTGTAATGGACTGCTTTGTGACATCACAAGAACCCTGGAAAACAACACTGTAGTCCAAACGAGCCAATTGTTGTAGTTCTTGAAAAAGGATGTTTCAAAAACTAAATATCTCCTTTTTGAGTGGACTTTGAGATTTGTAACTTTGTAAAAAAAAAAAAAAAAAATGTATGCCCAAACGTACACACTACACACTGAATAAAATTCAAAAAGTAAAAAAGCATAAAAGGATCCCTTAAAGAGAACAATCATCAATTTTGTAAATTTCGAGTTCACTGCTTAGTCCTCTTTGATGTTATCCTAACAGGAGTAGAAAGGCAGTTCCCTATTTTTCGGTCACTATGAGTTTTTTGGTGACAACATAGGAAAATAGGAAAACGCCAATTAAATTTGGCTAGAGGACTTCACACCTGAGCCAGTCCCCATGCATACAGGTTTAAACAGGCGAGTGGATGATAGTGCTTGATCTCCACAAAGCCCTTTACTCATCTGACTGGAAGATGCTGATCCTGGTTGGCATTACGGTACAAACAGCGGTGTCCCTTTCATCAGGCCCAACTGAAAGAGCAGTTTCTCTAAATGCAAATCACATTCGGTTCGGCTCTGTTCTGTCCGTGCTCTCTTGGTTGTGGCCGTTACCTGTCCTCTGTTGATGGACAAACCCTTGTTGAGCTATTTCGTCTGCAACCATTAAGGGTGTACTCACACTAGGCACGGTTGCCATGAACCGGGCCCGAGTACGATTATCCCCCCTCCCCACTCCCCCTCTGGCCTGCACTCACATATAGGGTTTCAGCATTTGTGCCTGAGCACGCTTACGTCATTATGGTGCGACGGTTTCGGGATAAACAGGAAGAGCGGCGCTCTCTGAACACAATGGAGTCCATCACTCTGTTTTCTTTGTGGAAAATTTTGTGTCGTTTGATCCACAGCCCTCTCACAGCCTGTTGTTAAACAGATGTGTCGCCTTAGTGGCGCGAAAATTTTCACGTAATCGTGCTGCTCGTATGAGGATGTTTGCAAGGTACCAGCTGAAGTGCAGCAAGGACTTTGCAGTTTTTAGTTTTTAATCGTTTTGCACCTCTGCCGTAGACCAAAGCGACCCTTTCCCTGCCATGTTGGTTTTGGAGCGTCGCAAAACAGTGACGCAATGCGTCCTTTTCCGTGCCCCGGCACGGTTAGCGCTCACACTGCATGCGAACCGCGCCTGAGTCCAACTGAACCGTGCTCTGGCCCACCTCTTCCAAGCGGGCCAGGGCCGGCTAATCGAGCCACGCCCGGGCACGATTCGGAGCACTCACACTAGTCAAACGAACCGCGCTTTGGTGGTCAAACGCACTCGGGCACAGTTCAAACTGGCAGTGTGAGTACACCCTAAAAGTTTTTGGTTTCTACAGCGACTCATTTGGCGCACATCATAATATTTCAATGAAACCTGTAAACCGCATTCACCGGTTCTAACTCTATAGCGGTTTGCTTTTACTAGAATACAATCAAATGGCTTTCCCAACTCATTTTTGCATAACTGACTTAACTGAGTTGAGGAATATTCAGGTGGGTTATTGTCTAATCAGAATAAGATTTACAAACCTTTGTCTAAAGGGTTAGACGTCCACTACAATGTGAAACTTTGACTTTGAACTGAATCCTATCTTAAGAATGGGTGGATTCATTCAATTTCGATTCAGTCAGTTGTCAAGATGATGCATTTGAGGCTGTTTTGATTAACATGACTGTGTGTGGCATCATTTATTGGAGGGGCTGGATGAAGCCCATTGTGGATTCATGAGAAAGTGTTGCTTCTGGTTGGCGGCTGGCGTGGTTCAAGTAAATCAAGGATGGTGAATGGAGGCTGAGATTACTCACGGCCACGGCGGCCTCCATCACCACGGGAAGAGCTGCAATAAATCCCACACACAGCAGGCTTTGGGTTACAGATAGAACTAAAAATGGGTCTGAAAGTTGGCTTAAAATAACTTTAAATGGCTTTTTGTGGATCAAGTGGAATAAATAGATATGTTTTCCTCAAAAATATTTAGCATAAAGTCTAAAATCGTCATTGCATTGGCCTGCAAAACAGATAAAACATTACCTTGTGCACCTTAAAGGTTAAAAAGGGTCTTAAAGCTGGGTTAAAATTACTGTAAATGACTTCTTATCTCGCCTATTCAGAATAAAGTCATTGTATTGACCTGAAAAAAAGATTACTAAAAAGTCAGTACTTGCTAGGACTAGCATTGACTTAAATAGTCCTAAAAGTAAATTTTGTCGATCCAGTGGAATAAATAGATATTTTTCTTTCACCTATTCAATAGTAAACATCAGATTAACCATCATATTGGAAATTTGCATGATTCTTACTTTACATTTCTGCAATGGTCACCATTAATATCCTACTTCTAAATATATGTATCTAATGGAGAAACTTAACATTTTCTGTAAAGCTGCTTTGCAACGGTTTGTATCGCGGCGGAAGATTATATTATATTATTAAACTATAGTAAATTATATTATTTGTATTTTATTTGTGAAAAAAGTATTCTCGTAGCATCACAAAACTGAAGTTGTCACATGGACTTTTTTTTACCGATGTCCTTACTACGTTTCTGGACCTGGGAACATTTCAGTTGCATTGCTGTCTACGGAGGGTCAGAGAGCTCTCGGATTTCATCAAAAAATATCTTAATTTGTGTTCGTAAGATAAACGAAGGTCTTAGAAAAAAGTTTGAGTAATTAATGACATAATTTTCATTTTGGGGTATACCAACCCGTTAAAAGACTGAAAAATTGTGGATTTAGTGGTATACATAGATTTGTTTCTCTCAGCTATTATATTAAGTATAAAGTCAGAGAACACCATTATATTGGGGTGTAAAATACATAAACATTTATGAATATTTGGAATACAGATGACAGAAAAAAGTTCTAAAAGTTGGTTTAAAAAATGGATTCAGTGCAAAGACCATGATAGCCATCGTATTTGTCTTTTAATTATGTAATGTTTGTCTATGAGACTAAAAAGAGCCATGAGACCCCACAACACAGCTTGACCCCGGGACTGGAAGTGTGTATGTGTGTTCAAGCAATTGACCCTGGCGGCCGGGGTTTCTGTTTACTGAAACATGAGGTTCTCCGGTAGCTCCTGGCGGAATAATTTCGTTCTGGTTTAAAAACCTGTCACCGTGAGAGCTATTGCTAATATGCTAATAGCAGTTGTGCTCGAGTTTCTTTTGACCTTGCGAAAAAACGTTCATGTTTACACTGACATTCAGCGATAACAAAAATATACACGTCCATTAACGCGTGTTGTCCTACTGTGGTTTCCCTTGAACGGCGGTGCGGAACGGCTATGGGAAATGTCATTAGGAAGCTGTTACTCGGCACTCTTGCAGGGAAAATTTATGAGGTGTTAAGTACAGCGCTTTACACGAGGGGCAGGAGGGCTCCACTTCACGACTCCCTGAATCTCTCAACAAAAGAGGGAAAACAAGGGATGTCTTCAGGAATATGTGGCTTTTTTTTCCAGCGTCGCTGCCAGCACCAGTTTAGATCTTCCCGTCCCGTTAATGACACATTTAAATTAGCTGTGGTTGGGTTTTCTTCACATTCATTGAGATTCTTCTTTTCTCCTCGGCCGGCCTCACCTCGGCCTGGTCGGGCTCCGGAGAACCACATGCCAGGGTCACTCCTCTCCTCTCCCACCCAGCCAAACCAGACCCATAATTTTGCTTTTGTTTCAGACGCGGCCTCAGTTATAAAGAAGGAAGCAATGTGGAAAGGTCAACAGAGATGGATGCTGAAAAGAAAATGATTCGGTTAAAAAGGTAAACGCTAGCATGTTGCTGTAAGGCATAATACTGTAGTCAGCACACATTGGGTGTATTTTAATGATCTTATAACTATCAACACCAGTCAATATTTAGCTTTGCCTGTCATCTTGGACAGACTTTGCTTCTGCGCTTGTCACTATGCATTCTGGGATTGCCAATGAAAGATAAATGTGGTTCTGTCTTAGATAGATAGATAGATAGATAGATAGATAGATAGATAGATAGATAGATAGATAGATAGATAGATAGATAGATAGATAGATAGATAGATAGATAGATAGATAGATAGATAGATAGATAGATAGATAGATAGATAGATAGATAGATAGATGTTGATGTGTTTAACACATCAAAAAATTTGGCACAGGTACCAATAAGAGGCCGGAAAAGTTAAATGTACATTTAAGGAACAGCTGGAGGACCAATTAGCAAATTGTTAGGTCAATTGGCAACATGATTGGGTATAAAAAGAGCCTCTCAGAGTGACAGTGTCTATCAGAAGTCAAGATGGCCAGAGGATCACCAATTCCCCCAATACTGCGGTGAAAAATAGTGGAGCAATATCAGAAAGGAGTTTCTCAGAGAAAAATTGCAAAGAGTTTAAAGTTATCATTATCTACAGTGCATAATATCATCCAAAGATTCAGAGAATCTGGAACAATCTCTGTGTGTAAGGGTCAAGGCCTGAAAACCATACTGGATGCCAGTGATCTTCCGCCCTTGGATGGCACTGCATCACATACAGGAATGATACTGTAATGGAAATCACAACAAGGGCTCAGGAATATATCCAGAAAACTTGCTGGCTAAAACTCTATCGGTCAAAAAAGAAGCCATATCTAAACATAATCCAGAAGCGCAGGCGTTTTCTCTGGGCCAAGGCTCATTTAAAATGAACTGTGGCAAAGTGGAAAACTGTTCTGTGGTCAGACAAATCATGTTATCTGGACTAAAGAGGACAAGGACAACCCAAGTTGTTATCAGCGCTCAGTTCAGAAGCCTGCATCTCTGATGGTTGCATGAGTGTGTGTGGCATGGGCACCTTACACATCTGGAAAGACACCATCAATGCTGAAAGGTATATCCAAGTTCTAGAACAACATATGCTCCCATCCAGACGTCGTCTCTTTCAGGGAAGACCTTGCATTTTCCAACATGACAATATCAGACCACATACTGCATCAATTACAACATCATGGCTGTGTAGAAGAAGGATCCAGGTACTGAAATGACCAGCCTGCAGTCCAGATCTTACACCCATAGAAAACATTTGGTGCATCATAAAGAGGAAGATGAGACAAAGAAGACCTAAGACAGTTGAGCAACTAGAAGCCTGTATTAGACAAGAATGGGACAACATTCCTATTCCTAAACTTGAGTAACTTGTCTCCTCAGTCCCCAGACGTTTGCAGACTGTTATAAAAAGAAGAGATGCCTTACAGTGTTAAACATGGCCGTGTCCCAACTTTTTTGAGATGTGTTGATGCCATGGAATTTAAAATCAAATAATTTTTAATGCATTTTAAATGCATTTTCTCAATTTAAACATTTGATATGTCATCTATGCTGAATAAAATATAGAAATTTGAAACTTCCACATCATTGCATTCAAAAGAAAGATAGAACAATTGATATATAGATGCATATAATAATAAAATTATAAAAGCTATGATGCCTTAAAAATGCTTTCCAGTTAGTCGGGTCCAGTGCTCCAGAATCCAGATCTTCTGGAGGATGGTTTCCCTGTCAGGGGCCTCCTGCTCAAACCACGGACCGTCAACCATGAGGATCTCCTCTGAAGGGACGCTGGGAGCCGCCGTGGACGATTAGAGCATACAAAGGGTTCTTCATATTTTCCTGCATGAAATGGTTTATGAAGGATGAAAGTAGTCCCTCGTCCTTCTCAATGACCGATGATTGCCATTAAGTATTCATTCAAAAGAAATTCCCTAAACTCACAGGCTTTACAAATTTAATACATTTGAGTACCAGGAAAAAGACATTCCCAAGCCTTCAAACTCTTCAAGGATCAAGTGGGAAGAAAATGAATAAATACAGCTAAACAATTCAAAACAATAACCTAAACAAAAAGTCTAAATGGCTGTGCCTGGGCATATTAGACCAAATCATGTCATTGTTGCTGCACTGGTAAAACTGCTCTTTTAACTGCCGTCTGGCTATGATTTTATGCCCACTATGTAATATGTTATGTTCTGCTTTGTGCACACAGGAATTGTGGGTAATCTTTAGCAGCACTATTCAATGTTGCCTCCTCTCCCAGAGGAAAATATAATCCATACGGCAAAATAGACAAAATAAAAAGTATAGTAAAATTGAGGGTCAGTTTTTTTTTAATTGAGATTTCTATGTTATCTGAAAGCTGAATAAATAAGATTTTACCATTGATGTATGGTTTGCTATGACAAGATGATATTTGGCTGAGATACAACTATTTGAAAATCTAGAATCTGAGGGTGCAAAAAATAAAAAAAATTGAGAAAATCAACTTTGAAGTTGTCCAAATGAATTATTGGCAATGCATATTACTAATCAAAAATTAAGTTTTGATATATTTATGGTAGGAAATTTACAAAATATCTTCATGGAACATGATCTTTTAATTAATATCCTTATGATTTTTGGCATAAAAGAAAAATCAATAATTTTGAACAATGCAATTTATTTTTGTCTATTGCTACAAATATACCCCAAAGACTTAAGACTGCCTGTGTGCTCCAGGGTCACAAATAATAAAACAAATAAAATGCATAATATTAAAATATTAAATAAATTTGCAACATGAAATATATAATTGACAAATAGCCATTTATTTAAGAAAGTGCATGCCATACTCACTTAACATTAATTGATGAAAGTCTCCACTTAATCTTATTGCTGTAACATCTGAGATATTAAAAATAAATCTAAATCTAAAGTGCAACAAACAAAACATTGTTTTCCCCATCATCATTCCTGAATGGAGGTGTAAGAGTTGGAAGAGTGACACATGAGGGCCTCATTAATCTAGGAAGAGACTTTACATGCCTCGCAGTCAAACAAAATGCTGATTTTATCTCCGCTTTGACAGAAACGCCACTGACTGTAACCCGTCCTCACTGTCTGCTTTTGTTCCCTTCAATTTGCTTTTACAAGTCTGAGCTTAAGGCAAATGGTATGATGGTGGAAATGTGTCAAGTGTGAGATTGGACTATACACTGAGGAAAAACTAATAAAGTAAAGAGACTGCTAGCACAATTCAGTTCATTTAAAAGAAATAGTAACATATTGAATTAAATGTGATATTTTGAAAGACTGGAATAATATATTGTAAAATATACTTTAATGACCTTAATTTAAAACCTTTTTTAACAGTGGGATCCTGTAAATATACCGTGCACAATGATAAATTGCTAAGTTAATATAAATATATTTTTTTAATCATTAATTTTAAACTACAGATTATTTGGCATCCATTAAGTTCTAAATAAAAGGCAAAAATAAACATAAATAATATTCATTTGTGAAGCAATCAATTCACTGGAATATAAAAAAACAGTTGCTGCTCAGTATGGATTTGCACACATTTACTCACACTAATAGAGATGTTCATATAAAAAGTAGCATTTGCCTTTTTGTATGATTCATTTTACAGAGTATATCATCCATTAAGTTCCAAAAAGAAGGAAAAAATATATTTGTGAAGTTTTCAGTTTCCTGGATTATATAAAAATGTATAGTTACAAGATTTAATATAATTGCAGTGATATAAAATGACTAGATCTGATGAACATTTTGAAACTCACATTATTATAAAGGAAAATGTTGCATACGAATTATTGTCTCACTCATTTTACAGTGTTTTTTTTTTTCTTCCATTAACGTCCAAAGAGAAAGTGAAAATAAACAAACAAGATTGATTTTCAAAGTATTCAATTCACTGGATGATCAAAAAAGGAACACAATACTACATGATTATACCATTATTTTTTTAACCCTTGCAGTGATAAAATGACTAGATTTGATAAATATTTTGCAATGTTGATCACTATAGCTTTGTTAACTCAATATAAAGTGTCAATATGTTGCATTTTAAATTATGCATTATTATTTTATGTAAAATACAATCTTTCTTTATTTTTGAATCAATGAAATTCCAAAGAAAAAGGCTAAAATATTTATAAATAATAATATTAATTTGTGAAGTAAAAACCACATGAAAGATCTTTTTTTTTTTTTTTTTTTAATGGACCTAAAGGGACCCAGATTTCTTAAACCTTGTTTTTTATTATCCATGTTGTTACTTGCGACCACTGGAAGTTGATAATGCTTCTGCAAAGAATCCCAACACTCAGTGGCATGAGAGGGATATCCAGCCCAAACCACTGATCGTAGATTTGTCTGTTTATGTTTTCCCAGTCTCTTGTCCGGTTCCCGAAACTCTCTGGCTCTTCGCAGGCCTCACCACTCCAAAAGAACCCTGTAACTGTGACTTCTGAAAGCCTGTGGCTATTTGTGTTTTGATGGACAGCCTGATAGACAATGAGCTGTCCAGTTTGATGAAAGTTAGAAATCTTTAGTTCGTTGAGCGTATTTCCATCCTCTAGTCTCTGCGTCTGTTACGAACGGGTTACTTTTGAGCCCACAAGACACAGATATGCGATCCAGCACAGTAAGAGCATGGTTTTTGCGTTTGTGAAACCATATTTATTTACTCTGGGAAGGTTAATAGTGCATTATTTTATCTGTCACTGAGCCTATGGCATGGCGAATGTAACCCCAGGCCCTGATTCTTCAGCTTTATGAAAGCACTTTGTCTACAAGCGTGTCCAAGTCAGTCTCATAGACTTGATTTATAGGATTCTTTTAAGCTACTTTTCTTGTATGCCTTGCTCGTGTAAACAGACGTTTGCGTTGCGGCCTGCATGAGGAAATTTGAAGTTTTACAAGTTAAAAGCAAATAAATTTTAATCTGACAGGTGACAAGAATAAATGTGATGCCGCTGGCAAAGATATGCCAATAAAGTACTATTAAACCTTACATTAGTGAATCCTACACTACAAAAAAATGATATTCTTGCTTAAAAAGGTAAAATGAAGCAAGATATACAATCTTCTCGCTCTCTCTATATATATACAGTACCGGTGTATATAAAAAATATATTTTCTAAGTGCATACTCTCTTAATTTTGATAGATTATTTTAGAAAAAAAGCTTATTATATTGCATCTTGGAGAAAAAAGTCAAAAATATTGAGCAAAGGCATCTTTTTTTTGCACGGTTTAAATTAATATTTCGCATTTATTCTGCTTTGAAACAACGAAGAGTTTAGTAGTGGTGGAAAGTTGCATTGCAGTTTCCCACACAACTCTTATTTGACATCATGCAAATGCTATTACAGACTTTGCTAGATAATCAAACGCAGCAAATGGTTTTTTAGAAAGCCACCATAGGAATGTTTCATCATGAGGTAGGCCTCGCAATCGTACTTGTGGCTTCTGACGATCTGAAAACCCAGGAGCTAGAGAATTTACCTCAGACAAACAACCAGGCACAACTACAGACAAAACAAATTAGCGTCTTGGAATGAGACGCAAAACCCAAACAAACACCAGAGATTGTTTGGCCAACCGTGCTCACCAGTTTTAACTCTGTGTGCATGTTTATTTTTTGTTTTCTGGTTCTCATTTGCTTCAGTTTTCCATCCGTGAGGTCTCCATTCTGAACATGACTGAACAACCAGAATGGGTAATCCCACAAAAAAGAGTGCTTCCCATTTTTTTTCGGCACATCATAGGTTGCCCTTAAGTTCACCACGGAGGAAAACAATTAAAAGTCTCTCAATGCAATGATGTGCTTTCCATGACTGCAATAGTTAATGATTAGTTGGTAAACACTGTAAAGACGGCCTCGAGCGGCACTTCATTGCATTTAAGCATTTGAATAGACAAAGAGGAACATTTTAAAATGGCAGTAAACTCGCTGCCTCTTGTGCTAATAGCTGTGTTTTGGAAAATGGTAGCTGGTTTTTATCTGGTCATTTGCAGGTCATCCAGGAGCCAAAAACCAGCCCGACTACCATATAATGGATGTGACTAGCTGGTTGCTGGTTGATTTTTGGACTGAGATGGCCCAATTGCACTAAAAACATCATTTTCTCAATGAACTTAAATTATTTTGCACTAAATTAAAGACTAGAACAAAGTTAACTGTACAGAGACCTGACAGAACCAAATAAACACCAATAAATTTAGACAAAGTACCCCCAATAGTCCCATAATACAATGCTTAAAAAGTTGTAGGGTGTTGTACAGTTTTGGGTCAAGAACATTTCAATAATCTAAATAAAACTTTTTTTACTATAAAGAACTTTTTGTGCAATGGAAAGTTTCTATTGATGTTAAAGGTTCTGCTTTGTGCACACAGGAATTGTGGGTAATCTTTAGCAGCACTATGGTGCAGTCAATGGTGCCTCCACTCCCAGAGGAAAATATAATATATATTGTAAAATAGATTAAATATAAAGTATTGTACAAATAATAAACAATGAAATGTTGCCCAGGATCACAAAACCAGTACTATGCATTGCCTTTAAATATTGGTGCATATAAATGCAGAAACCTCAAACTACATTTCACCATATAATCTGATGCACACTGCAAATGCCTTTAAGAAATATAGAGCCGTTAATGTTGGTGCAGTGAAAGCAACCAATCCACAATGGTCAAAAAACTACCATGTGTTCCATCAAAACTGTCATCCAAATGTGCAATTGTTTCGCCCAAAAACCGGTTCACTGCAAGTCCAAAAGCCTGTTTTGTTTACATTTTTGGGAAGGGTCTCTTTTTCACACAATTCATACGTGACACGTCGTTAAAGATATTTGCGTCCTTACCAATGTTCCCTCCAAGTCAAACGCCGCTCGCCCCTTTTGTGGTTCCTCTATGTCATTTCCAGAACAGAACAATATTTCCCTGATTAATTAATTTCAACCAGCAGAAGTTCTGCACAACATATAAATATAAAAAAAAATGTCTACTTTATTGAAACCACAAAGGATGCTAGTATTATCCAAAGCACACAACCTTTCTGGAGAGGTCACTCACCCTATTTTCTACTCTGGTGGGCAGGGGAAGCAGTAGTGACCATTGGAATGTTCTGGTTTGACTTGTATGTTTGAGCTTAAGCCTTCCTGATACCCTCTTCCCAAGCACAGCACCACTACCGACCAACTGGCCCCTGCCATCTCAGCCCACGGCCCCCAGAACTAGTGGCTTGAAGCCCTTGCTCTGGCTCTAAATCCACTGGATGGGTGCAACTTCCTGAAAACAACAGTAGAGTGTAATCTGTGGAATTACCGGGGTATCTGATAAAGGCTTGTGTTTGTGGCCAGATGTGCTGTGGAGAGAAGTCTTGTTCCTCAAAGGATTGGGAATGGAATACTGGAGGCGGCATCCAATTAAAACTCTTAAACATCCATGGAAGTTTTAGTGTTTTCCATCATACAAAAGGTTCTTTAAAGTGGGAAAAAGATTCTTTAGATTTTTAAAATGTTCTTTACACTAATAATAAAAAAAACGTATTGTTAGAAGTGTTCATTTAAAAAGGTTCTTTGGGGAACTTTGTTTTGGAACCTTTATTTTCAGACTGAATAAAGAACCTTTTGTTCAATGCAAATGGATTGTATAGGTTAATTATGGAGCCATAGAGTATACCATGTTCCAACAGGCATTGCTTTTAAATATTGGTCAATATAAATATAAAAACCTCAAACTAAATGCCATTAACAATCAATTGAGCCCCTGCCATTTCAGCCCATAGCTCCCAAAAACCAGTGGCCCTACAAACCTACTCCCCTTCTCTTTGGGCTGGTGGGTGGAACTTCCTGAGAAAACAGTAAAGTGTAGTCTGTTCAATTGCCATTCCAGCCCATGGCCCTCCAAATCCACTTACTTTCTTTTTGGGCTTTTCTGAGACAACAGTATGGTGTAATCTGTGGAATTACCATTTCATCAGATAAAGGCTATAGTGTTCTTGGTCAGATTTGCTCTCTTACACTCTCCTTGTTCCCCAGAGAATTGGAAATGGATTACTCTATATGCTTGGCATCCAATTAAAACTCTTAGTCTTGCCACCGTTTCCACGCCAATGATTCAGTTCCAGGAAGGCATCTCGTCAGATAACACAAACTCGAAGATTATCAGGTCAAAAGTGAAAGGTTAGTACCACGAGGGCAAGGATTTGCCCTGGCAGGTGTTGACCCGAAAGATCCAACACTGGTAATCCCCATTTCACAACCCATGGGGAAGTGTCTCTTTTTTCTAAGCCTAGCTTTGTTTCCTAAAGCCGCACTTTTGGGGGATTATTCCGTTAGCCAAATTTACTGCCAGTAGACTGTTTATTTCTATGCAACAATAAAAAATTCCAGCTTTTGGCTGGCATTCGACTGACTGACAGGAATGAATACGGCAGCCTGGCACTGGAGCTTTGCATGGAGGTATTATTTTAATGGAAAAGTGACGATTATTCAGCTTCCACCTGGTCATCACAACAACACAATGACGAGATAATGAAGTAGACCAAACGCTGGCAGGCCATCCTCTTCAAATCCCCTGTACTGCTTTTTGTACACGACTCTGCAATAGTTTTCTAGTTTAGTGGGGTTTGCTATTGTCTTCAAATTATTTATTTGGTAATAATGTGAAGAGATTTTGCTGTACTTTTTATCCAGCAGAGAGATAATGTGGGGTTTAAATGTCTGAAATCTGATGTGGACTTGGATTTAGAAATGTTTAGATCATAATGAATTTCCGATTTACAATTTCCTTGTATAAGTAAATGAGTGAAATTAATCACGTGACTCTCTTTCTTTGGATTACCTCAAATCATGCTAGTGAACATGATCATCAGGTTTTGTTTATGTCATTAAAAAGCAAAAAATAAATAAAAATGTAACTTTTATCTTTTAGACGTTTTATACTAAGTAAAGATTATCTTGGAGTATTTGTATGTTTGACACATTTCAGGGTTTTGTGCTGCAATCCTTTAATGTGCAAATGCACTATTGTTTTAATATTTAAATAGTAATTGTATTTTATATTTTAGTCTGGTTGGCAGTGTATAGTTTATGTATATCAATGGTATACTAAGATTATTCAAAGTAATTTCAATTATTAAATTATTTGGTTGCAGTATAATACATTTAAGTACTGATTAATATTAATTAACTACAAAATGTTCTATATTAATTAACTACATGCACTTAATATACATTTTACATTATACAAATATACAATAAAATATTACATTAATTAAAATAATTGGATAAACTATTTTAAGGTGTCCTGGTTACAAGTTACATGTACTTACTATATAATAACCATAAATTATGCAGACGTACATGCAAGTAACCCTAAACCAAACCCTAATCCTAACCTGTAGTAAGTACATGTAGTTAATTAATATTAATCAGTACTTAAATGTTTTACACTGAAACCAAATAATTTAATAATTGAAATGAATAATCTTAATCTTTGAATAATCTTAGTATACCATTGATATACTGTACATAAACTATACACTGCCAACCAGACTAAAATATAAAATACAATTACTATTTAAATATTAAAACAATAGTGCATTTGCTAATATAAATGCACCATCAATTAAAAGTATTATTACTTCTAAATATATTTTTTCATATTTTTAAATATATAGATAAAATGATAATAATTTCATTATTAAATCCTAAACATTTTAACTCTAGGAAAAAGTGCAAAACTCACATCAAACTAATTTAGTTTAGCTTTATTTAAAGTCGACATGAAAGGATTGCAGCACAAAACCCTGAAATGTGTCAAACATACAAATACTCCAAGATAATCTTTACTTAGTATAAAACGAATAAAAGATCAAATATACTACTAATAATAGGCCATACAACAATTTTAAAGCACAGGGAGTAAAGGAGAGTTTATGACGTTTAGTTTTGCTCCTGGGTACAACAAATGTATTTGCCACCGAAGAGAATAAGTAGGTGTTGGAGCCATAGACAGGAAACAATACAATGGTGATGAATTGTCCTTGAGTATTTTAGTAAGAGTACGTATGGTGGCTTCTTCACGCCTCTCACTCAATGTTGGGAGAGTTGAAGTCGGAATGCCTATTATCCATAGCTTTGACTATAGCCTCTTTCCATTGTTTTGGAAAAATGTTATGCTGGATGCATGCATTGAAGATGTCACATAACACCAGTGCCAACTCTTCATGAAAAGTCTTTAGCACCCAAGGAGGAACGCAGTCCAGACCAGCAGCCTTATGGAGTCTAGTCTTAACTTGTCCAATACTCATAAGAGGTACACTGCAATTTGACAGCTTGCAGGTAACTTCCTCCTCAGACAAAGAAATAAGGCTTGCATAATTCCTCAGCAAAGTGCATAGCCAGAGTTTCACACTCACGTTGCATAATGTTTTGATCCTGAGACACCATGTCACTCTTACCTCCTTCCATCCCCATTCAATTCTTCACTGACTTAAACCACTGTTTTGGCTTGGAGCATCGCAGTTCCTCCACTTCATGCTGGTAATATCGTTTCTTTGCATTCTTGATTTTTTTGGCAATGATTGATTTTAACTTTCTATAAGAGGTTTTGTCGCCAGATCAAAAAGCAAACTGCCTATCTTTTTTTTAATGGAACTATTTTATCCAAGATAGATATAATAGTGGTAAGTAAATGCACCAACCTTAGCTTTGGGATCCATAGCTTCATGAATATAAGAAAAATCAGTCGTGTTCAAAACGAGGCCCAGTTCCCTGATTGTCTTAGGGTTAGGTTTTCTGCAAAAAAATATGTTTAATAAACTTGGTGGACCAGTTTCCTGCATTTATCAAAATAGTCTGATGATCAGAAGAGCCAACAGGAGGCAAATGCTCAGGCGTCTGATAAATGGAGGAAACATTGGTAAATATAAAGTATAGTTGTCTAGCATTTCTTGTTGCTCCAGACCATGTCTGTTGCAGATGGTTTCAGACTTGTACTTACAGTAGTTGTATCACCAAGAATGTCAATTGCAGCCTGCTGATAGTTAAATTAAATTAAATTAATGCATTTAGCAGACGCTTTTATCCAAAGCGACTTACAGTGCATTCAGGCTATAAATTTTTACCTATCATGTGTTCCCGGGGAATCAAACCCCCAACCTTGCACTTGATAGCACAATGCTCTACCACTTGAGCTACAGGAACACTATTGAGTAACATAAAATATAGTGTTGAATATTTAACCTATATAAATTACGTTATGTTGTGATATAATCTGCTACTATCACACAAAACTACCCTTGTAGTGATATACGCATTTTGTCTAGTTAGAGGTTAATCCAGTTTCTGTCTGGTTTGTCTGTCACATCCAGGAATAGCCAGCTGGCCATCGACCAACCCAGCAGGATGTATGTGGCCACCTAAAGTTCCAGTGTTTCCTGTTTACAACAGCATGTGTGACACTTTCTTGGTTTGCGTTTTCGAGTCTGCCTCCGGAATGCTTTAGGAGCACCTCTATTTTATGCACATGCAGCTCAGTGTCGGTCAATGGGTCAGCAAACACGGCACAATCTCAGCATCACAACACAGAGTTCCCAACGTCTGTTTGGTGTTTTTAAAGGAAGTGTGCTGGACTGATGAAACCACTGAATGATGCTCTTGTGAAAGCCCATCTGAAACGTGAAATATGAAACGTATATTCTCATGGCAAAGAAGAAAACCACAAAGACAGATTGAGCCGATGTGGTGAACATGAGGCTGTGAAGACAGGAGCGACAGCTCACATGAACGTTAGATTCTTGTCATAAGGCAAGCGCAGTGTTATTGTTTCCTGTTCATACGGATCGCTGTACTCTGTGGAAAGTCCATGTTTTTTCCTTGGTTTTTAGGAAACCAAGAGACATTCCATTTCTCACCATTTGACCTTCAGGTAGAGATAACAGTGAACATGTTAGCAAATATCAGGCAGAGCACTTAATTACTGTACATTTAGGCCAGAAACACTAAATGATGTCAAACTATAGCACTATTCGGACGGGACTAGTTTTCTAAACTACGTTTGAGTTTCGATTCTTACCACCTGACGTCTGTGATTTTCATGTACCAATTCGGACGGGACTAGTATCTCCGTGTTTATTACAGAGAACGGGAGGGTCTGATTTGTGCGTCTGGGCGTCACAGAGATCACGCGCTCTGTATGCGTGCATTGCATTCATTCAGAATGATTGCCATTAGTATTATTAAACAATAAATACTAAATGGCTAGTATAACAAAACCATGTTAATGTGTGGTTACTTTAGTTTAACTTGTTTTCCTTTTTTTTTATTTTATTTTTTATTAAATGTAATTAAAACATTATGTAACTGAGTACATAAATGAGCATGAGTAATCTTACCTGATGCTGATATTACAGTAACGTTAGCCGGTATTAACAGTTTACGCGATCTTGCTCTTGATTTTATTATTTGTATTATTTTTTATTATTATTTATTTGTCGCTAAGCAAATATATCAAACATCCGCGCGGTAAGAGCATCTACGGTAATTCACATTGGCCAAAACACACAAGGAAACGCGTTGTGAAATAAAATATCACGGGCAATCACAGACATTCGCATTCGGACGGGATTAGTTTTCTCAGAGGATCACTGAGTTTGCTGAAAAACGGTAGGTAATTTGCTCTGGAATTATCACAGAGGTTGTGTGAGAAAAACACAGACGTGGGAGATTCGGACAGGATTAAAATCACCAAGTACATCTGTGAAACGCAGATTTCTCTAACGACCCCCTGTAAAACTAGTCCCGTCCGAATAGGGCTTATGTCAACATACTTTTGCATCCTTTAAAGCAGTGGTTCCCAACCACGTTCCTGAAGGCCCACCAACACTGCAGGTTTTCCATCTCTCCTTAATCAAACACACCTGATTCAGATCATCTTCTCATTAGAGACTCCAAAACCTGAAATGGGTGTGTCAGACAAAGGATGAGTTGAGAGAGATGAGGGTTTGATCTCAAAATACCCCACAGATCATTTATTTATCATTTTGAAAATGCCTATTTTGAGTGGAAGCAAAACACGCTGTTTCTGTGCATGGATCTTTAAATGCAAATGGGCTTTTGGAAGCCAATGCCGATTCAAGTAAATATTCATCCATGGCATTTAATATTTCGGCTTTTTGGATGAAATTACTGCATTGGATCTATCGGATTAGAACATAACTTTAATTGTGTTGAAAAATGATGTTATCCCTGTTGGCTCCCTGCCCCCTTTCCAGAATAGGACTGTGCCTTAACATCTTGTTCCTCAG
Source organism: Carassius auratus (assembly GCF_003368295.1). Classification (NCBI taxonomy): domain Eukaryota; kingdom Metazoa; phylum Chordata; class Actinopteri; order Cypriniformes; family Cyprinidae; genus Carassius; species Carassius auratus. The sequence continues at coordinate 127,858 of NW_020528688.1, read as the reverse complement.
ATATTCTTCCAACAAACATCTGTTTGGTTTTGATTGTCATGTCTAATCACACTGAAATCATGATTTTAAAACCATATTAGTTTAAAGTTCTGATATAGGGTTTCGGAGCGCACACATCCGAAGTACTAGAGTCCAACCAATTTGGGAGCGAATTGGGAGCCAGTGCCAATATCGATATTAGGGAGTACAAAATATCGATACGTCAGTATCGATACATCGGTCAATATTCTTTCTGTGTGGACAGACTGGTACTGTATATAGAATGCAGTATATAAATAAACAAAATATACTGTATACGCATTTGTGGACGATCAAACACTGATAATGGTGAAACTAAGATACGTAATGAATGCATGGTATTTAACAATTTTTAAAAAACATTTTTATGAAATGTTTTTTTTTTTTTTTAATTCTGTGGCGTGTATTTTCTGGTAATCAAATGAAAATGCAGAAGATGAGAATTAGTATTTAAATGTTTTTTTGTATTTTTTTGTTTAATATTCAGTGAATTTCTGCATTGCGTAAATCATAGGGCTATACTAATGCAGCAAATGAGTATGATAAGCTCACTGTGAGAGTAAAAGATGGAGACAATGTTTACTTACTTTATAGCATTGTGTCTCGCCAGCTGGGGGACGATGTAGCGTTAAATCACCATTCAACAGACTCAAGCCACCACTGCACTGCCGTCTATTGGACTGCAGAAACATACTAACTTTTCAATCTGCTACATTGCTGACTGTACTAACAAGCTATGCTAACTTAAGAAATGTGATGTGACCGATGTGATATGCATGAGTGACATGGCAGTTTTAAAGGACGGTGTTTAATTTTGTGCCATTTGCAACACTTGGTCAAGCCAGCTGCCTCCTAAATTTGAATGCTTATCTATTTTTGTAATTACGGTTCAAAAGTGTGGAGCAGCAAAAAAGCTGAAACTTATGAATACGTATCTTTAATAATCCCTCACTTAAAGGCTTTGAATATCTTTGAAAAATTATGCGAAAAAGTGCTTTTTCAGCATTTTTTTTATTACATTCACTGTTGTCATACAATGCATCAAAGATTGCTGAAGTCAACATATTTTACTTATAGAGTTTAAAAAAAAGTAATGATGTTGCCATCTTTCTAAAGTCATTTTTAACCCCTGTAATTTGGCTCCAAATCTCAGCTGAAAATTGTAATTTTAAAGTAAAATATAATTTTGTCATTATTCTGTCATTTTAAAATGGAAAAGGGAAATCATTTTAACACTGAGCCCATAGTGGCAGCCAATTTTTCCAATTGTTTATTTACGCGATGTGAAAATTTTGGATAAATGTTCATGTTATATATTTTGGTTGCATTTGTGAGTTAATAAGAATGTAGATGGTTGTTTAAAATACATATATAATATCAAAATATTGATATATCAAATCGTAATCGTACCGTCTAATTTTTTTTTTTTTTTTTTTTTTTTTAGGTATTTGCAAATATCATATCGCTGGGTATGAGAATCAATATTGCATCATATCGTATTGTATCATGACAAACCATCTGATTTTTAAGCTTATAACCCCTATTTATAAGCATGGCTTCTTCATTCCTAAATATGATTGGTTGGATCTCTCGCTCTGTTTAGATTAGAGGTATTGATGTGATCAACCACAGCATAATATCAGGTCAGTAGAGCCTTTAAACCACCTAGTTTGTGCTTCTGCATCTTAGCTATTATACATACTTTTTATTAATAACAAACAGGATGAAAGAAACACTCTCATGTGGTTGAGAATGGCACAAGGCTAAACTCTATTTGATGCGTGTTACAAATAAATAAAAAAACGCTCCTAATATGAGCACTTTTGTTAATTGATGGGTGCCAAACAGCTGATAAAAAAACATTGCAATAATCCACAAGTAACCCATTCCAGTCCATCAGTTAACATCTTGTAAAGCCAAAAACTGTGTAAGGAACAAATCCATCATTAGGATGTTTTTTTATTTCAAACCATTGCTTCCGGCTAAAATACAAGTCAATGTCAAATCTCAATGTTAAATGTTTTCTCTCACATCAAAATCCACCCACATATTTGTTTAGAGCTGTTTTTTTTTTTGGTTGTAAACAGCACTTGATCTGTGCAGATTTCTCTCCTGATTCAGATGAGACAACCTTTTCTTTTTTCTTTTTTTTGGAGGAAGCGTTATGGATAATGAAGTCATATTTTAGCCGTTCCTAACAATAAATTAGTTTCTTACAAACACATGGCTCTTGGTTTTGACAAACTTAATCGATGGACTGGAGTGGTGTGGATTATTGTGATGTTTTTATCAGCTGTTTGGACTCTCATTCTGACGGCACCCATTCACAGCAGAGAACCCATTGGTATGTAAGTGATATAATGCTATCTGAAGAAACTAACTCATTCACATCTCTGATGGCTTGTGGATGTGTATATTTTCAGCATATGTTCAGTTTTCACAATTCTTCCTTTAAATTGTCAAAAATCTCTCTACACAATGGCTAAGCTCATAGGTTGAGCTCCTATGATGATAAAATAAGTTCATGTTTGCTTTGAATAAAAGCGTTTACCAAATAGTTCAAGAAAATTTTCTCATTTGCATTGCACGATGACAAAGTGTTTCTACAGTTATTGTCTTTCCGTAATGAGTGTTTGGAATATCTGTGGTAGGATTCCTGTAGGAACAGGACAAAAACAAATCCTTTCAGTCTCCATGTGGCTCACTGGTACCTCCTTTTCACTCAAGCGCATTTTTTGGTTTGTCCACAGATAACCCAGTTGGCATCAAGATCCGTCCGCATGAGGAGCTGCACAATCCACATGTAAGCTTTATGTAATGTTAGAAATGGTACGCTGTGAATCATTGTTTGTTTATTTTTTTATTATAAAACCTGAAAGGACTGAACTCACAGGGTCATGCTGACTATTCCAGCTTTAGCAAACAGAACTTTGTAACTTAAGTAAAGAGAAAAAAAAAGGAGAAATGTATTCCCAGTTTACTTCCAGCAAATTGTCAGGAAAAAGCCTGGAAAAAAGGTCAACCTAAAATAAAATGTCAACCAAGAAAATCCAGAAAGACAAGTTTCCTAAAAATATACAATTAGCTTGTCACTATTGCACTGTTAAATGAATAATTTCGACCCTTATAGAACTGAAAAGTTAGAGCTAAACCAATGTATTAGACTGTTAGAATTGGATATTTTCATTCATCTAGTTTCTACATGCTCTACTAAGCAGTTTTGCTAATGCTTATTTGCACACTTGAGTCAAGTATGTACAAAGTTTATTAATTATAAATATTCAAATGGATGTTTTATTACCTAGAAGTCAAGTCAGATTTATTTATATTACAGTTCAGATTGTTTCACGGCAGCTTAATAGAGATAAACTGTTGCAAATTTAGTTGCAAATGTAAAGCAGCTCTGCAGAAGACGATAATATCATTCTTCAGCTCAGTTAAAGTTATGTTCTTAGCCGATAGATCCAATGCAGTCAAATCACCAAAATATCATCCAAAAAGACAAAATTTTAAATGCCATGGATGAATATTACTTAAGAATGAAGCACTGATTTAATATACTGATACACATGCCTTTTCTTTCTGAACTGTTTACGTTATGACCAGTGTTCGGCGTAACTCATTACAAGTAATGTGAGTTACGTTATCAGATTACTTTTTTCAAGTAACTAGTAAAGTAATGCGTTACTTTTTAATTTTCAAAAGAATATCAAAACGTTCCACTGTACAGACGTGAATTACTTTCCCTTCAGCCCGAGTTTTATTCATTACACTTTTTGGTATGAAACGGCTTATTTATTTGCTATAAATAGAACTTATATAATAAAAAAAGAATAATCAAGCCCTGCTCATATTTAAAAAGTAACGCAAAAGTAACGTAACACATTACTTTCCATAGAAAGTAAATAAGTAACATAATTAGTACAATTTTGGGGGAGTAACACAATATTGTAATGCATTACTTATAAAAGTAACTTTCCCCAACACTGGTTAAGACATATCCCTAATCGACTGTGTTTACTAGGATATTCGCCAAAACGCGCATTTTGAAGTAATTTTGTCTGTATTTATTCATCCATGCACAAAAGAGCGGAAGAGAGCTCAATTCAGTATTTGCGCGATCTAGACACGGCTGTCTGTGTGCATGCACATGCTTCAGATGTGTGCGCTGAAAACTTCTCACACATTGTTCAGCTGTACCACAAACAATCTCGAGCATCTTTTATGCTCACCTTGGCCTTCGGACAGCCCTTATACAGAGTCCTGATACATGAGTTTGAATGAGAATGCACGCATTGGTGGTAATGCATAGACGGACATTATATAAAAATGTGGACAGTGCCAATTAAGGTACACATTTATAGCACAGATATCGATATTTTACGTGTGGCATCGGTGCATCATATCGTCAGACATCATATCGATGAACCGTTACACCCCTACTAAAAATCAGTAGAATTTACTTCTCTTCAAACCCAACACTTCAGTTTAGAAAGTCCAAAGGATGCTGTGAGGCACAGAAAGATAGAGCTTTAAAAGCCAAACGCATTTTGTAACATGGTGAGTGTATGGAGAAGTGAAAATGGAGGGGGAAAGCCACAAATTATGGTTTCTCGTGTGCGGTAGCACAGCGATCAACTGAGAAGGAAGCTTCTGTTCAGTCAACAGAGGTGTCGCAAGGTTTTTCCACCAGAGCATCTTTACAAGCTTCATGTACCACCCCAATGCTATGTGGCATTCATGTCTGCCCCTTTGTTCTTGGCAAGAAAACCTTTCATAATTTAATATATCCTCTAAGACCTTGTTGAAATTGAAAAGCAGCCCAGTCAAAGATCCACTGTGTAATTGGCCTTGCACACGTGTGGATTATTGGTTTTATATACGGTATTGTGCAGTGTAAAGTTTGCTTGTGTGGTCAGTATGAGCTGTGGATTCCCAGACGTCGTCGCCTCCTGCGGTCGGCCGTCACCCAAAGGTGTTCGATGCTCTTGGCGGTCACGGTCGGGCTGTCAGCCTTATGGTCAGTGCGGCTGCTTTTAGATTTGCGGCTATCTGCAAGCTTTTCTTGGACTCTTGCTGCTGTGCACACTGGCATGATGAAGCTCATTCTTATGAGAACGGATCCCATCACTGCCAGGATATAACAGGATAGTCCTGGCAAACCCCTGCGAATAGATTTACGCAGCTGAGAGAGTCGATCTGGAACTGTCTGTCGATGTTATTAGCTTCATATCAAGTACGCGAGGTTATTGGCATGACAGCGTCTGAAATATGACTTGCTGTGGGTTCAATTGTCTCTGCAAAACCAAACATAGTTGACGACAGCCACCCAAGTTTCATTGTGAAAGCAATAACAGCTCACATATAAACGACCGCATTTGCAAATCAATTTAACTTTGAAGTCGACATGAAACGACACAAAACCCAGTTTGCAATGAAAAAATAAACAGGGTCATATAACCCACATTGTATATACAGTATATTTATATATTTTTCTCCTTACTATGTCTATTTTAAGGAAAATTATTTGTTTTCCCATTGAGATTTGCAAATTAAGAAACATTCTATATATGTTATGTATTTATATTACTCTGTTTATATATATATATATATATATATATATATATATATATATATATATATATATATATATATATATATATATATATACAGAGTTCTTGTAGCTCAATTGGTAGAGCATTGTCTATCAAGCGCAAAGTTGGGGGTTCGATTCCCCGGGAACACATGATAGGTAAAAACTCATAAAACTCATGAGTTCACTGTAAGTCGCCTTGGATAAAGGCGTCTATATATATATATATATATATATATATATATATATATATATATATATATATATATATATATATATATGCTATATTATATTGCTTTTATATTGCACTCATTAACACAATGCATATACAATTGCATATATACAGTACAGACCAAAAGATTGGACACACCTTCTCATTCAAAGAGTATTCTTTATTTTCATGACTATGTAAATTGTAGAGTCACACTGAAGGCATCAAGGGCTATTTGAGCAAGAAAGAGAGTGATGGGGTGCTGCTCCAGATGACCTGTCCTCCACAGTCACCGGACCTGAACCCAATCGAGATGGTTTAGGGGTGAGCTGGACCACAGACAGAAGGCAAAAGGGCCAACAAGTGCTAAGCATCTCTCGGGGAACTCCTTCAAGACTGTTGAAGACCATTTCAGGTGACTACCTCTTGAAGCTCATCAAGAGAAAGCCAAGAGTGTGCAAAGCAGTAATCAAAGCAGAAGAAGAACCTACAATATGACATATTCTCAGTTGTTTCACACTTTTTTGTTATGTATATAATTCCACATGTGTTAATTCATAGTTTTGATGCCCTCAGTGAGAATCTACAATATTCATAGTCATGAAAATAAAGAAAACTCTTTGAATGAGAAGGTGTGTCCAAACTTTTGCTCTGTACTGTATATACAGGGTGCTTCTAACACGTGTAGTAAATAGTAGAGAACATGTTAGAAGGAGTCATACAGATAAATATGAAGGCTGAGCAAATCTGAAGTCTGTGTGCATAACTATGTACATGTGTGGGATTGTGGGAACTTCAATCATTGAAATGTCTCTTTGCTCCAGGGGTGTCAATGATTTAGAAATTGAAGCTTCATCATCTAAAGCAAATGAAGCTCTGCTGATGTGACAGTCAGACATGAGTCATTACGAGTCCCCTAGAGATTCTTCTACATGTGTGCTGTATGTTTTATTACTGCGCTCTCTTTAATGAGCTGATGAGTGAACGTCACGCAAACTGTCAAGAACATGTCCAGGTCACATATAACTCCAAAAGAAAAAGAGAAAACTTATTTAGCATTAAGACAATTAAGTCTTTATTTGTGGCATCTTGACATTTTTATATCATGACACTAGAGTAACCCCTTCTAATTATTAATGCTCATTATGGAGATTACTGTGATTCAATATTTTTTTAAATTAACCTGTTAATCAATTTACAATAAAAAAAAAAAAAAAAAATATATATATATATATATATATATATATATATATATATATATATATATATATATGGATATTTGGTACATTTCATTTGCAAATAACAATGCAAAAATATATAATTTAACTTAAGTTGCAATAAACAAACTAAAATTATAATTCTTATGTTTTTGTAATGAAATGTGACCCTGGAAATGTTCCAATATTATCATAATGCATCCAAAATTGCATTGCAAAAATTACACTCAATTTTCCTAATTTAAATAGAATAACATTCTATTTTTTATTTAGCTTCAAAGTAAGAATGAGATTCTTTCTCACAAACAAAATTTATATAAGATAACTTTTTATTTAGCATTACAGTGCGAAATTATGAGCATCTATCTACCTTTGCAGTTTTTTTTTTTTTTGTATTTAGTTTTTTCACTTTTCATTTAGGCGTCAAACGTTAACGGCACAGAACTGATTTCGTGAGATTCTCTGTGCTACAAGCAGAGGTGGACAGTAACGAACAGAGTTGTGTATAAAAATCTGTCTTTACAACATTTACTTGTAATGAAGTAATATTTGACCAGCAGTATCTGTGCTTTCACTTAAGTAACAGAGTTGTGTAATACAAGCATAAATAACGAGATGCTAACTCAGCATGCACCTGTTCCTCTCCGATCAGCTGCTGATGTGGAGCATGTCGTCATAATGAAAGGGGACGACGTCCAGAGGGAAACCACTCGGGAAGGTGTCTTTCCTTATCCACCATAACAGAATTCCTCAAGTGGAGTGCGGCGGCCCGCATGGAGGAAAAGACGCTTGTCGTGGTGTCCGGATGGTTTCCATGAACCGATTTCTGCAAGGCTTCCTGCAGATAAACAGAAAGAGTGACTCACGGCTAGACGAACACATCACGTTCCTATATGGGTCTCTCCTCCACAGGCACACGACTCGCCCCTCCTTTCCCAACGGCAGCTGATTGTACCCAAACCAAACCACGGCCGCTGCTCCATGCACATGCTAAAAAAGGAAGTCCTAAGTTCTTTCTCATCTGCCCAGACAGACATTAGACATTAGTTGAGTGGAATAAATCGCCTGCCGCAGCCTCGGTTCCTCATTGGGGATAGCGGCAGGTTTTCATTCTGACCAGTTGTCTTTGGCCTGCCCTTGGATGTCTAGGAACCGACTATGGAAACGCAGCCTGGAAATGTGAAAAGTCATCTTATGCTGTAAAAATAAACGACGGTGATTATCAACAGGAAATCTCCGCAGATGGAGATGATGCAACAGGCCGAGATGACGTTTCTGAGCCCTGCATGCATGCACGAAAATAACCTGAGGAAGGAAAAATCATCTTTTCTCAAACATGGGGCCTGAAGATGATTTAAAATGAGATAAAACTAAAAATTCACATATTTCTTGTTATTATTCAACTGGTTTTTGTCCTTGAATACAAGTCATGCAAAATAATAAAATGGTCATATTTTATAATTTTTCTAGTTAAGCCATGCTATTTTGAGTAGAAACTGTGAGTAAAAAAAAAATATTTGTATAATACTTATCCTTAATTGTCTCTATTTTATTTTTATTTTTTCTCCAACCAATTTTTTTTTTTGTGTGTGTGCATAAAATAACTATACAACAAATATATTTGCATTTAAAGTTATGAGAAAGAGATTCTTTAACATCCTAAAATAACCCTTTCCTGTTCTGAGTTCGGTGAGCACAACATGCACAAATGTAAGAACAGGAAAGAAAGATCACAAAGGAGAACTCTGAGACTAAAAGAAGGGGGAAAATAATAATATACAGTGCAGACCAAAAGTTTGGAAACATTACTATTTTTAATGTTTTTGAAAGAAGTTTCTTCTGCTCATCAAGCCTGCATTTATTTGATCAAAAATACAGAAAAAACAGTAATATTGTGAAATATTATTACAGTTTAAAATAATAGTTTTCTATTTGAATATACTTTAAAAAAATAATTTATTCCTGTGATGCAAAGCTGAATTTTCAGCATCATTACTCCAGATTTCAGTGTCACATGTAACATCAGTCGATCACATGATCATTTAGAAATCATTCTAATATTCTGATTTATTATGAGTGTTGGAAACAGTTCTGCTGTCTAATATATCTGATCAATAAAAGGTTTAAAACAACTGCATTTATAAAAAAAAAAAAAAATTATAATAATATATTTTCTTTACTATCACTTTTTATCAATTTAACACATCCTTGCTGAATAAAAGTATTGATTTTATAAAAAAAAAGAAAAAAAATGACTGACCTCAAATCACTGACCAGTAGTGTATATTGTTATTACAAAATATTTATATTTTAAAAACATAGCTTCTTTTTTTTCAAAGTATCCTAAAAAAGTATCATGTCCTGAATAAATATGAAGCAGCAGAACTGTTTCCAACTTTGATAATGAATCCTCATATTAGAATGATTTCTAAAGGATCATGTGATAATGATCCTAAAAATTCAGCTTTGCATCACAGAAATAAATGATCATTTAAAGTATAATACATTTAAAAACAATTATTTTAAACTGTAATAATATTTCACAATATTACAGTTTTTTCTGTATTTTTGATCAAATAAATGCAGGCTTGATGAGCAGAAGAAACTTCTTTCAAAAACATTAAATTAGTAATGTTTCCAAACTTTTGGTCTGTATCGTATATATAATAATATGACTCAAGAGTTTCAAAACAGATCTTAGACTGAGCCTAACTCCCTGAAGTGAACTCAAACACATCTCCTTCAATGCCTGATTAAATGCAGAACTGATCTAATGCTGAGCTACGAAGGAGAAACCTCTGAGCATTTCCCCACTGATCTGAATAACGATACATGCAAACTCAATCACCGCATGAGCTGCGACCGCACCACAATAACATTTCATATTTTTTAAATGTGTTAAATGCATCAAACTATGTAAATCTAGCATTGCGGCTTTTTTTCGACGAATCCACAAAAGTGTCAAGAATCCAGTCTTCCTGGAGCCCAGTCTGGACTGTCGTCGCATGTGTCTGTCTGAGCCTCCGTTTTATGTTAATGAAGCCAGATTGTGTGGCAATAACTCACGCACGTCAGATGTGTCCTCTCCACACCCTCTCTAACCATCATCCTGCTGAAGGCCCTTCACATACCTGCGATCTGCCCCGGCTTGAAAGCGTGCAGTTTCTGGCTGTTTATGTGGCGTGTCACTGCTTTCTGCACCTCTGAGCGGAGCTGGAATTTACAGAGATGATTATCAGTCTCATTTCCACTGTGTGTGGGAAAGCAGGAGCGAAGAGTGTGCTGAAGAAGAACAAACGAAACCTTCAGACTGCAAATAAAGTACTTGCCCGGGCAAAACCTGTTGCTATGTTGTAAGTGGTTGCCAGGACGTTACTATGTGGTTTCTCCAGTGTATGTCTGTGGGATTTGATATGGAGGTTTATTAGCGGTGCTGATGAGACCAGAGACACTAGATGTCAGTGTTGGGTTTGACTCTCACCTCATTATCTCTACACCTTCTTCTGTTCAACACAAACTCAAACTGATTGTTAATGAAACCCACAGAATCTACAGTGATGATACTTAGTGATGGCTGATGACTTAGTGTGATCATTCACGATACGATATGCAGATGTCACGATACGATACGATACGTATCATGATACAGGACTGCACTGAATTTAGTAAAACAGCTGGTTATTAAACACATTTCTACCGATAGGTCGAGCAGGCAGCTGACGTCTGCATTATGAAAGACCACAGTACAGCAAGGTAATGGCAAATGTTTCGTGTTAACATTCGGCGTTTCCCACCAGGAACAACATTCTGATTGTTTGCGTCATGTTTTAAGACCATATTAATTTAAAATGCAATGTACCCATTCTAATATATTAATAAAATCTTCTTTACATTGCTGGAAGGTTATCGTTGCACACGTTAACACACTGTCTATGTTTAAAAACATAAATAAATTAGAAGCGTTCTGAACTAACGCAATGTCTAGCTCACGCGCACACGCTCAGTCACTCACACAGATAACTGCATGCACACAAACATTAATAGCATTAAAACATAGCTTACTAGCTGAAGAGCTACTTATCTATCTCAACAAGGAGCTAGTAATATCATTGTTTCTAAAGCCACAGTTTCACTGTTAATACAATACTACATTACCCGTGTTTTCAGAAAGCCGGCGCTTTAATGCAGAGTGGAGCACGCTTGCTGTGATATCTACACATAAACAGATATCTGTATCATACATCGTCGAAATGCTGTATCGAACACAGCTCTACTGACAACTAGAGGTCAACTAGAGGTCAACCGATTACTAGACTGACCACACTAGCCAATACGATTATCAACAGATAGTATTTAAAATTAATACTGAACAAAAACTAAAATAGTGCTTTACTATAAAATTAAAAAACTCTGCTGAGCCATAATTTGTAAATGAATAAAAATATTAATTATCATATTGATCGTTAAAGTTAGCTCATAGTTTATTAACCAATGTTAACAAACTTAATTTAAATGTTAAAAACTAGAAGCTTAATTCAAATCTAAAAACTAAATGTAAAAATGTATTAAGTAGGCTATAGTAAATGTTAAAATTAACACTAACTCTAACAAGGAACAATACTTCTACAGCTTTCATTATTCTTGTATTAAGGACTCTTAACAATAGATTGCTCTATTCTTTTTCTATTCTATCTGTTTTCTTATTTATTGTATGGTACAGGACATGCATTGAGTTCTTGCATTTCATAGCTTTATTGTTTATTTGATTGCTTCCATTGTCCTCATTTGTAAGACACTTTGGATAAACATTAATGACTCAATGTAAATGTATCTTATAATCTTATCTCATGTTAGAACTGGGCTTTTATTGTAAAATGTTAGGGGATGTTGTGGCCTAATGGTTAGAGAGTTTGACTCCTCAACCACGACTGAGGTGCCCTTGAGCAACGCACTGCTCCCTGGGCTCCTCTTTTATGGTGTGTGTGTGTGTTCACTGCTGTGTGTGTGCACTTTGTATGGATTAAATGCAGAGCACAAATTCTGAGTATGGGTCACCATACTTGGCTGTATGTCACGTCACTTTATTTAATGGAAAACTATGTGAATGGCGCTCTGTGGTGCGGCAGGATTGCCTTTCAGCTGCATTTAAATCCACTTCTGAAGTTTCCCGCTCTGAGCAGTCCCACGTGTCAAAACAAACAGCATGAGGTGTCAGTGATTCGCCTCTAGAGGACACTTTCACACTGTATAATGACAGGTGCTCAAACGGAAACAGCCCGGAAACTATCAGCGAGGATTTTTGGTGGTAGCCGATAGTTCCAGCAATCAAATATCTGTGCCGATTAATCGGCGAAACCGATTAATGGGTCATCCTCTACTAACAACCACACAGCAACACCCTAGCAGCCAGACAACAATGTCCAAACATACTCAAGACCTTGGAAACGAGCAACATTTTATCAACCTAATACACTGTTCTAGAAACACATAAAACACGTTTGGTCTATGTATATAAGAACACCACCTAGCACATCCTAAACTACCATCTAACTACCAAGAAACTACACAGCAACATCCCAACTGACCATTACCAGCCTGGGTCTTCAGTTATCTTCATCCATGCATCTTCTGTGTTTACAGTGCCTCAATGGAGATCAGTCCAGGGGGCACATTTTACTTTTTTAAGGATGGACAGAGATGTGTGTGTGTCTGAGAGATTGATCACGTTGTGGGAGGTTCCTACAGAATGCATGGAATCTAATCTCAAACAGGACTGGAGAATATTATTGGCTTGACCTTCTGTCTCTCTCTCTCACACACACACACACACACACATACATGGTTGGGTTGGTATCTAGGTGCTATGGTAATACTGTGGTTTTCAAACCTTAAAATGCAAAAACATGTCCTATAAACAGCCACAAGTATTCAAATATGCCGCTCATACTGCAACAAGCTTCAGCGCTGCTAAATACATTGGGTTCTTGCCTGTCACATAAACAATCTTTAAGTGTTAAAATAAAATATAATATATAATAAAAAAATAATGATAATATTAAGAATAAATTGAAAATAATGAAATGATTAAAAATGACTGAAATTTTAACTTTAAATATTCAGAATTGAGATTAACAATTAAAGAATAATAGTATTTTTAACATAACAATAATCAATTAAATTTAAAAATAATAAATTGAATTGAAATTGTCATATGAATAAACCTTAAATATTTAGAAATTATGATAACAACTAAAAATAAATAATATAACAGTAAGTAATAATAATCATACATTGAAAATAATAATAAAATGGTTCACATGACTTTAAAAACTCAGGAATGAGAATAACAAATAAAAATATATAGAACATATAAAATATAAATATAAAAGTAAATTAAAACACAATTCTAAAATAAATAAATAAATAGAGTAAAACAAGTAGATTTACGATTCTTCTATGGTATCAGGACTTCCACATCTTAGTCAGTATTTTTCCTCTTCACATCTTCATATATCCTCCTTGTGTCTCTAACTTCACCAAACCCTCATCCTCTAAACATCCTCCCCTATCATCTCTCCATCTCTCCATCCTCCCTTCCAAATCCCTATCCACTAAATGAACAGATCAGTCAAAGCTGACGTGATTATCAGGACGGGTTATCACCTCCTGTCAGCCTGCATTCGGCTGTTTGGAGCTCCATTGGGCAAAACGCATTCAGAGAAAGCTAAAGAGCCATTCATTTTAGACGGACGCATCTGCTTTGTCAGCCAGAAGACATGTTTGAAATCGACTTTTCCTGCTTTCCAATGATTCTGAATTGAACACATTGAATCTGACAAACATTTAAGCACTCGTACTTGTTATTTCAGCACCACTAGCAGAACTAAAAAGATTTATAAAACATTCTGCCCTGGCCATTGGTTAGACAAACAGATAGCCCCGCCCCAAACTCCGATGACAGGCTGGTCAAACAAACCAATAAATGTTTTAAAGAGCCAAAGAGGAACATTTTACTAATACCATGTGGGAATCAATCTATGAATGGGATTTTAATTTTTCCTTAATAAAAAGGTATACTTAAATGAATGTTTAAAATGATAAAATTTACCATTCAGAAATTTGAAATCATTGATTTCTCTTCAGCTTCCAAGGCTGCATTTATGTGACCAAAAATTATTAAATATTAATAAAATTTTAAGCAATTCTTTTCTATGTGAATAAATTATAAAATATAATTTATTTCTGTGATGCAAAGCTGAATTTTCAGCATCACTCTTGAGTGTCACATGATCCATAATCACACACATCTTAAACTCATTTGCATACATGCAGGTCAAGCTTTTGACCTTAATATAAAAATGGCTATGTGAGGACACTTTTGTCTTCTGATGTTGACAAAAACATTCGGACACCTGCAGTCTCAAACGTAGTGTTTTCAGCGGGACGTGCGTCTATATGACGTCCCCCTGACTCTGTAAAGATGTTTCTGGGTGCAGCGGCAGCGACTCGTCACGCAGGAAACGGTGATTACGCTCTGGTTTGTGGAAAAGCAATTATGTGAACAGTGGCCTGTAATCTGTGGGATTTCCATGATACTGTGTGTGTGTGTTTGAGGGGGCACACAAGAGATGGAAACACTCTCGCTTTTCCTTCTGCTTGGGCAAAGCAGTGGTCCGTGACACATTAAAGAGCTTCCAAAACGGTCAAACGGTGGCAATGACAAATCATATTTGCACACAGGCCCCAGTCAGGACACAGACGCACGGCAGATCGACCAGAAAACCTTTACCGTTTTCAAATGCAAATGTTCCAGATCTGTGCTTTGCAAACATGCCTAGAATGCGGTTTCCAATGTGAGAAACTCCAGATCATGATTCGGTCGTTACTGTTGTTAATTAAAACTAAAACCATTAAAAACTGTTTTCAGTGACTGAAATAAAGCTGAAGTAAAATAAAATACATGAAATTAAAATTTTCTAAAACTTAAATGATAATTATAAATGTCACCTTGGCCAATAAATGAAATAAATGATCTTAAATAGAAATACAAAAATTACTCAAACTAAAACTGAAATAATTTTTTTTTATAAATCCTTATAGAAATGTAACAAAGATATGATAATCATGGTAATAATACAAATGCCCCAAACTAAAAATTACAACAATAATAATAATAATAATAATAATAATAATAATAATAATTACATTTAAACAAAAATATAAAAACAAATTCAAAATATTAATTTAGTACTAAAATAGCACATAAATAATAATAAAATGACAATATCATTTGTTTACAAAAAACTAAATTGAAGTACTGGAATCACTAAAGAAAAAAAATATTAAAAAAATTAAGCCACATAAAAATAACTAATGAAAATGACATTATTACACAAAATTACAGAAACTAAAAAAAATTAATAAATAAAAAATAAAAATACAAAAAAACTTTAAGCTAATTAAAACATTAAAGTTTTTTTTTCTTTTTTACAATTTTAAGCTAAAGTAATTGCTAAAACTGAAAGATAAACAGAAATGTAAAGAATCTAATAAAAATGACAAAAGTACATAGTTACTAAAAAAAATCATACTATTATACTATAATATTATACTAATCATACTGAAATAACAGATTTCTTAGTTTGCGCGTAACAAAAATTATGAAAATTTTGAGTTTGAAGTATTGAAATTACTTACTAAAATGGAAATAAAAATAAAGCAATATCAAAATATTAAAAGAAAAGAAAATGCCAAAAGTACATCAAAATACTAAAACTTAAACGAAAGCTGAAAATGTAAGCATAAAATTGAAATAATAAGTACTATAACATTACATAATTATTTAATCTTTAAGTCCTGTAAAAATGGCAGAATATGTAAATATAAGATTACATATTAAAGCTGCGGTAGGGAACTTTTGACGCTCTAGCGGTTAATAAACAGAACTGCTTGCGTCTTGCGGAAGAACATCGTAGCCGGAACTACTTCTCTCTGTTTATGTCTATGAAGAATCACAAAGGTACTGGGTTACTCCGCCGCGGTACCCCCGAAGCAATCTAAAATAGTCCGAATATAAACACTTATTATAGGTGTATCCTAGTGATTCAGGACAAGCTAAAAACACGGTTTGGAAAATGGATTAATGGTGTACTCGCTTATTATGTTCATTTTTCTACATTTTGAACACAAACAAAGTTACGGACCGCAGCTCTGATTGGTTGTTTTTTACCGGGAGCGATGGAGTTTCTGCAAATGGCAATAGGACACTGGGAGGAGCCAGAGGAGCTTGATTTTTTCACAGATTATCTGTCTCATATTCTACTGTCAGGACATAATGACAGGTTTAACAAATATGTAAAAAATATATTTTTTACAAAAGTTACCTACTGCAGCTTTAACATATGTCCAACATCATGCCAAAAAACGCCCTTTAACCACTACTGCATTAACTATACAGCTTGGCATCTCATCCCTCATCTCAAGTTAACCTTGGAGTTCACCACAGATTAATCACAATGAAAGACGGTTTTCTCTCAATCTACACCTTCGAAAGCACATTCTCACAGTTCTCTCTGATAGATGTTGTTTGTAGGAGACGGCTTTGACTAGAGTAAAGTTCATCTGGACTCTATGACCCTCCCCAGGCACCGTATTCATCTGAAGCGCCGAGCTGCCGAGGTGAGCCGGACTCTCGGGTGACTCACAATCTGGCAGGGCTTCAATCTTGGCATAACAAACTGCCATTGTAACTTCCTGTCTTTAATCTGGGAGATCAATGCGTGTGTGGTACTTAATCAAAACTGCCATAGCGGCGCACACACGCGGCCGTCGTTTTGATCTCAGTCTCTTTTCAATGGACTGTTTGATATGGGCTAATATCTAACCTGAGTGAGGTGACTTGTGTAATTAAGGTGCGCACCTGTGCATGCCAGTGCCGCCCGTCCCGCAGGACATGCTTTCAGAGCCCTCGTCCTGGATATCAAGAGAAGACAAAAGATTAACATAAAGAATAGTGGCATTATTCAGCTCAAGTCAACTGAACGTTGATTTAAAATGTTCAGAGTTCATTAGTTATCAATATTCATCAATGCCATGTGTTTCTAAGACATTTCTAAGTATCTGCTTATTCGGTTAAGTCAAAAAAATCTCAGACCCAAATCAGTTCTGGTTCTCCAGGATTGATGTTTAATATTCATAAGAAGCAGGATTTTGGTTCGGTGAGGTTTAGATGTGGGCGGGGCCTCGTGGTGCGACAATGCAATGTTATGTTGTGTTTCCACTGTTATTAGGGATAGGTCACCCAAAAATGAAAACTTTATCATTTAGTTACCTTCATGTCATTCCAGAACTGTATATGTTTTTTCTTATGTTGAACACAAAAGATGATATTTTGAAGAATGCTGAAGGGTCAAACAGTTGATGTTCCCCATTGACTTCTATGACAGTGACTTTAAATGATCATTTGGGAGTAATTTTCGGCCAAATTTAGATTAATAGATAGATTAATTAATCAACACATCATGTAATTAATTAGAAAAAAATCGCTTAACATATTATAATATATAGTATTTCTTTCTCTAGTATGGAATTTGGTTGTTTTCCATTGGAATTTTGTGATTTTTCTTACTACAGATACAAAAAAAGAGCAAAACTTTGACAAAATTAGACTTCTTGATGATTTTATATTTTATAATAATGATTTTATAATTTCAAAATATAAAGCAAAAAAGTGTTAATGAATGACTAGTCATCTACTGGTTGTAGTTTTATTTTAAGTGTTTGGTTACCACCAAGTAAACTTTGGTCATTCCATTAAAAAGTCATTTAAATTTGATCATATTTAGAGCTTTCAAGTGCTGGAATTGTTATGTGAAATACTTGAAAGTCACTGAGAAGTGCTTGGATTTCTTTCTCAAAAGGTATGAACCCTGAAATGAATGGTCTAATGCAATAACATTGGACTATTTCTGCCCCAACACCATAGCTAGTGTTACTGCTTCTGGTTTTCTTCTGTTTGTCTATGCTATTTGATCTGTTTATGACAGGGAATTCTGTGCAGAATTTGAATGCCTCTCTCTAGATCTCGCAGACATCTTATTAATTTTGCAGTGATTTAAAACGCTTCTCACTGGATCTGTGCAGAAACTTTTGTTCCCAAGTAAGAGCTCAGGCAAGTTTCCTTGCATCACGCTGCACTCAATTATTGATATGAGCTGATAAACAGTCTGTGCTACTCAAACGAGTAGCATGGCTCCGTTACACTTTTGTTTCGTTTGACGTTTTATGCTTCTCAAATGCAACACAAATGATGGGGGATCCATATGACTGCTCACAAAATTTAGCCGCATCAGCGGAAAAAAATAAATGGTCGCAGTCCGGAGCTATTTGTTTCGGAATGTTCAGAGAACATTCAAAACTAACATTCCAATAATGTCTGCAACATTCTAAAATCGAAAAAGGGACAACATTTAGAAGTCAGCTGGTTCAGACTGACCACTGTCCACTTGGTTCAGAGCACAGTCTTCACATCATGCAGGACACTACTCTCTGTTTGCTGTGCTCAAGAGGTGCTGGGCTCTTGTGTTTGGTTTGCAGAGTGGAAACGTTCGCTGTGTTTGAGGACGCTCCACACCACCGGCCCTGGCAGCTGGAGTCAGGCCAGTGCGTTCACTGACTGGATGTTGCTGTGATACGACTGGATTTAACCGGGCCAGTGACTGGGGGAAATAGACACAAACCGGACCGGAACCCTGCTGGAGAGACACATGCGGTGGAACTAAATCTGAGACAGATTTAACAAACAAAATCTGTTACTTTTACAAGTGTTTTCGAAATATGATAAATAATTATTAACCAAATAGAGTTTCACAGGTTTTGCCTCATAACAGATTTATTGCAAACATTTATTTTAATTCAATTAAACTGGTGTCTTTACTTAATTTTCTTTTTTTTTAAATTAACAGCATATCAGATAAAGATTAAGTATAATTTTCCATTTTAAGGTAAAAAATTAAAAAAAAAAAAAAATAAAAAAAAATCAGTAACCCTTTAGTAGTAGTAATGGTGACACTTGGCTTAGCCAACACTTCTCAGTGTATTTTAAATAATGTTGTGGAGACATGCTTGATGAATCATGAGAAAAACAACACATTTTGAATGTTAAATGAGAGTAGAAATGACATCTTTTGCATGTGATGTCTTTGATGATGTCACTTCCTCCTCATTGTGATTTAAAATGATAGTTCACTGTTGTTTTGAGGTAAGAAAAGTAGATCAATTAAAACCCAGGGTACAAATAAAATATCCTATATTAATTATATTTTAAGTACATTTAAACATAAATTTAAGTACTTCTTTAAACAGTTATAAATGGACATGCACAGATGCAAATACTTCTTTAAAATTGTACAACCCTCTACAAAGTCTAAAGCTAAAGTCCCTTTTGACTTATTTTTGACAAAAAATAATTAATGTACTATGGCAATGCTGATTACCCAGCATGCTTTGTAGCTGCAGTCTAATCAGTCTAATTAGACTATAAAAGAGGATTTGGAGGATTCATGGTTAACCTTTTAAAAAACTTATCCATGTGTATAGTTGATAAGTGAAAATCATTTCTACTCCATTTTTTAGTGTACTACTATTGTGCAACTACTAACACAAATCATCTTTTCACTGAAAACAACCACAGCTGTGAAACTGAAGTACAGCACATAGCGAACGTGCCTCCATGAGCAAATTTATACCCTTCTTTAGGCTGCCTGCTACTGCTTCTCACTTATCCATTTAGCAGCGCAGCTAATCACAGCGTAATGATTAAACGAGCGCTGTGACTCAGCAGGAAACAGCCGATGTGTTTAACATCCCAGTGCTCTGCTCTGGCTTCATGACTCATGGCTTTACTTGGCAAACGCATTCGTGCAGCCCAACCGTGCACTAACTGAACGTACCACAGGAGGTTTCCCACAGACAGCAGGTGAAATGCCTTTTAGGGGGGGATTTTTTCACGTTTTCAAGTCTATCATGGAAATGTTTCTTTTGGACGTTTCTTTCCCATGCATTTTATGCATGTCAGACTCTTCACAATGTTGAATGTTTGATTTTAGCAGCTTTGTTGACGACCCAATTCTTTGCTGACTTTGGATTTGTTTTCTGCCTTAATTTCAGTGGTGTTTTAACAGAGATAAACATACATCACTTCAAATTGCCAAGTGAGGGGAGGTCGAGATGCAATGCATGCTGGGAACTGGAGAGACTGGCATTCCTGGAGAAAGAAATGACACCATTTCTGTGAATAAGTTACTTACAAATAAACTCACAGATGTTTATGCTAATTTGGTTGTTGTTATAAATTACAGACTATTAAACCTGAACACCACATGAGAGATAGCTTTCGATGTAAGAGCCCAATTCTGATCTGGAAACGCTAGCTGCTAAGCTAATATAGTGACAGCTTTTTGAGGCCTTGTAAACTGAAAAAAATAAATAAATAAAAATGAAATGATGACCCAAAACAAATTCATATGAGTTATAGTTCTAGTGTTATTAACTTAGTCTATTAAGAATTTTTAAATGTAAAATTTAATCATAAAATAATTTTTAAATATTTGTAAAAATACAAAGTTTTTGAATGTATTTAGAAATAATATATTTTTTTATTACATAAATATAGATTAAGTAAAATACAAACATTAGATACAAAACTTTAATGTAAACATAGAATGAACTAAAGTATTACAATTACAAAAAAATCAATAAGAAATTAAAGCTAAATAAATAAATGTTACAAAATGACAAAATCACGTAAAATTACTAGAAACTTGGGAATATATAAAAAGCTAATAAAATATAAATAAATACTAAAATAGCGCATAAATAATACTAAAATTACACAGCATTCTGTTGGACCACCAATAAAATCTGCAGCAAAATCCACTGAAAAACACTTTTCAAAATTTTTGTAATGTAAAAATTTAACTATAATACATAATACATTTATAATTTTGGCTTTTTCGTATCCATTCACTAAAGTGATGATTACACAAAAAATATATAATGAATATAACATATTTACAATCACATTAAAAAAAGTGACCTGAATTGCATTTGAAAATTTCAGATCTCATGCATTTTTGCTATTTACATGTATGCAAAACTATGCAGCACATGAAAGAAAATCTAATATGGTTAAGAGTGCAAATGTGGCTCATGCAAAACATTAATTCAAATAAAGTGTCCACTTTCTGTGAACTATAGCTCCATTTTAGACTATTTGGAGATGTTCATCACCTGCGTTCATTGCTTTACAACAAAGAAGGCACTGTGATGGATGGCAGCATTTAAAAGGTTTTGGACAGATTGTGTAAGCTTCATTGAGGGGTCAAATGTGTGCTAGTGAACATGCTGTCCAGACAAATGGCTTCCTTTCGCTGAAGTGGACAAGATGAACCCGGACACACCTGCATCTGTAGGTGTGCAACAGTTAGAGACGTTCATCAAGATGTCCTCCTTTAATGTTTGGACTACACTGCTGTTAAAACAAGGTTAAGAGCTAATAATAGTCAAATTAAAAGAACAATTTAATCATGCAAACCACTGTTCAAAAGTCTGCAGTTGGTGAGAGAAACAAACTCAGAATTGGCATGATAACTCAAAATTGATTTATAAACTTGAAATTTTGATATTTAAACTCAGAATTGAGAGATTTAAACACAGAATTGAGAGAAATGAACTCAGAATTGAGATATTTCAATTCAGAATTTATACATTTAAACTCAGAATAGAGAGATTTAATCTCAAAATTGAGATATAAACTCAGAATTGAGAGACATAAACTCAAAATTGAGAGATATAAACTCCGAATTGAGTGATATAAACTCCGAATTGAGAGATTTAAACTCCGAATTGAGAGATATAAACTCATAATTAAGAGATATAAACTCTGAATTGAGAGATATAAACTCAAAATTGAGAGATATAAACTCAGAATTGCGAGATATAAACTCAGAATTGAAATATATAAACTGAATTTCAGGATATAAACTCAGAATTGAGATATTTCAATTCAGAATTAAGAAATTGTAACTCAGAATTGAGAGGTATAAAAATTCAGAAATGCGAGATATAAACTCAGAATTGATGGGTTATAAACTCTGAATTGAGAGATATAGACTCAGAATTGCGAGATATAAACTCTGAATTGAGAGATATAAACTCTACATTGCGAGATATAAACTCTGAATTGAGGGATGTAAACTCAGAATTGAGAGATATAGACTCAGAATTGCAAGATATAAACTAAGAATTGTGAGATTTAAACTCAGAATTACGAGATATACAGTAAACTCAGAATTGTGATATCAGCAAATAAACCCAGAATTGTGAGATAAAAAAATAATAAACACTTAAATAACACATAAAAATTTTTTTTCTGTGGTTGAAACAGGCATAGTTCATAGTTTTCTATTTGAAAATATTTTAAAATGTAATTTTATATTTTATTTCATATCTTTGTGGAAATCACGATACCATTTTGGATGAATTTGTTTTTAAATGAATGGAGAGAATACTTTTAGCATTATAAATACCTCACTGCCACTTATGATAAATTTAATGCGTAATGCTTGAATAAAAATATTATTTAGTACAATGAATTTGTATTCAAATTTGGCTTACTTGGTTTTATAAGACAGGAGAAAACACTTCCCATTACGTTTATCAATGACATACAAATCTCAACTTCCAGTTCAGTCCATGTTAAATTGTGTAAAACTCGTATATGTTTTTATTTTTTACAATAAACAAATTTAATCTATAGTGTCTCTAATCTTGTCTCTCATCACTATTAAAAGCCCCAAAGGAAGTCATTGCATAAATATTAGTGATTTTCATGCTCTTGACAATTCCTTGTTTGGGAAAAGTATTGTTTTCACATTCAATTCAGCGCAATATGAAATGTGGTTTGCTGAATTTTTTGATGCATGTTTGGTCTGACACAAATAATATGAGATTGCGACCTTGGGCTTGCAGCTGATGTTTGTACTGGCAGGACCGGAGGATGTTTTTCCTCTTTCCACTCCACGCCAGACTCATACGACACATTTCAGGTCTGTTTGTTGTTCTGAGGCCTCGTGCCATGAACATTTTACGATGTTTGGGAATTTTTTTTTTCTTCTTCTGACATTTGTGGTGCTGCTTTGCATGATAAAATATTTTTCTTTCACTCTGTCTGTCTGAAACGTATAATTAGCAATTAAGTCGATGCTGTTTTCTTGGCAAGCCTTGCGAGTCGCAATATTTCCCCCTCCCAAAAACCATCCTGGCTTGCTTTTGATGACCTGAAGTTTTGTTCTCGGTAGAAAAGCAAATATAGGATATTGATCTACTATGCAGAACGACAGCGCTCTTATTGCCTTTTTCAAATAAAATACAAATGCAATGACCTCAGGAAGCGCCTGTAAATCAGCTTGGCGAAAGATTCATTTCTCACTCAGTAAATCTGCTTTAAAGCTCTCTGTCCGTTCACATTGAACTGAATCACCCCGTACTCTGCGACGGTGACCCCTGACCCCCGTGTGGTTTTGCCGTGAGAAAAGCATCCTGCGGTTTGAGTGGGCTTTCTACTGTCTGTCATACCCACATTCATGGGAATCCTTTGTCGTGGTTCGGTCTGCATGGTGGCCCACAGCTGTTTTGTTTTTATTTTGGACGATGAAGAGTTCAGGAACTTTACCTTTTGCCAACATTTAATTAGAAAAACAAGCGTGCTTTGAAAACGCTCGACTGCCATTAGGATAAACCCTGAACTGTTTTAGTAGAGATGCCATATTTACTCATCAGAATGCCTGAAAGAGTGTTTTTTACTGTTCTTAGTTCATCACCATACTGTAAAAAAGAAAATGTTGTCATTATTTACTCACCTTGATGTTATTTCAAACCTGTTTAGATTTTCTTCTGATTTCACCACGCTCACAAATTAACCTTTTGTTATCCGTGTGGGAAAAAAACAGCATGAAATTAAGTCATAATATTCCCAGCTAACAAAGAAAAAAATAGTTATTTAAAGAATATACTTAAGTGTGAACCATGCGTAATGTATTAGACACTTAGATTTAAATTACAAATAAATCAAAGTATATTATAGTTTAAATATTTTAGAGATCACTTGAACTTTAGCTAGCTTTTTTTTTTTTTTTGATTAAGGTACATCTTTATATGTAATTTTGTAATCATATATATTGTCTTTGAAATATGGTTTACTGATAAGCATTTACTGTACGATAACATTTCTATTGAAACGTGTTTGTTATTCATTAATTCCCATCTGTAATGATTGCATTGCAATTTGGTACACTTAAAATGTAACTTTAAATGTAATATCAAATAACACAAATCAAGTACCCTACTTGCGTTTTAGTTAGTCGATATTTCTTTAAAACACGACAAAAGAGTATTAAAATAATGACGTAAGCACGTACGTTCAGTATTTCGGTATGTTATGTATGAAAAAATACCCTTAGAAAGAGCTACTGCATTACTGCATTCAAGCTCCGAACTCCCGAACTGACTCAAATGAATCACCCTCCGAACTCCCGAACTGATTCAAATAATTTGCGATCCCCAAACTGACTCAAATGATTCGCGAACCCGCTACGAACCAGGGGGCAAGGAACTCGACCGGAAGTTGAAGTCGGGTGGGGGCTGCCATCTTTTAGCAGAACTTCACTTGCGTTAGCATTCCCATTGACTCCCATTCATTTTGGCGTCACTTTGACAGCGAATAACTTTACATCTGAGGCGTTTAAAGACTCCGTTTGTCCATTATTTATTTCTAAAGATACACAACAATGTATAAAGGGCTCCATTTCCTTCTATGTTACATTATGGCCCCGTATAAACAGTTTTTGTAAAAAATAGGCTAACGATTGCGTCATAACCACTCGTCTCTCTGTCGCATTACCGTACAGACAGGAGGAGAAGCTCGCAGGCAATTAACTTAATATGGCGTACTGGCGTTACATTTTAAAATACTATACAAAATAATTAATCAGAATACTTACTCCTGCTCACTCACGACAAAGAACTCCCCGCTCAAGCTCGCCGTCTCTGCAAGATTAACGATGGTAGTTTGCACACACAGCCACTTAGAAGTTTTACATCTGTCAGACAGGTTGCTGACGTCGTCAAGCTTCGTTTAAGACTACGCGTCAGAAACGGAAGTGCTAAAAAACGCTAAAAATGGGCTTCACTTGTCTCAATTGAGTTCCAATGGGGTCGCTGTGTCCATTTCTTTTACTGTCTATGCTACGAACTCCGGAACTGATTCAAATGATTCGCGTTCCCCAAACATGATTCGCGAATCCGCTTTGAACTCCCTAACTGACTCAAATGATTCGCGATCCCACTCCGATCTCCCGAACTGATTCAAATGATTCGCAATCCCAAAACTGACTCAAATGATTCGCGAACCCGCTTTGAACTCCCGAACTGACTCAAATGATTCGCGAACCCGCTATGAACTCCCGAACTGACTCAAATGATTCACAAACCCGCTACGAACTCCCGAACTGACTCAAATGATCCGCGAAGCTGCTCCGAATTCCCGAACTGACTCAAATGATTCGCGATCCCGCTCCGAACTCCCGAACTGGTTCAAATGATTCACGCTCCATACTCCAAACTAGGAATAATTAGAAAGCGTGCATTGTGAAGGGCGCTCTGAAAAGCGGCAGTGAAGGCAAAGGATTAAAACCTCTATTAAAACAGATGTCCAAATGAACGTACCGGTACGCTAAAAGCACGTTCTGGGCGCACGGAGAGGTGGTGGTATGCTCAAGAGCTATATTTGGAAGTGGCGGTACTGAGTACCGGTGCTTACCGGCCCACTTAAAGCACTGGTTTCCCAAACGTCTCTCTCAGGAGCATTTGAACGAAATAACGCCGAAATGACGGATTACTTTACAGCAGCAACAAATGCACGCATAAACTGTAATTACGACATTGAACTGTAGAGGGCTCCAAGGTCACAAAACTACATTCAGTTGCTTTAAAATGTAGACTACTTTAAAAAATAAAATGTTAAATTTTTTAAAAATGCAATTAAAGATGCTGAATTTTAAGTACACAAATTGCTTTTTATTTTATTAATGTTATTATCTGCAAGTAGAGTTATTATATATATATATATATATATATATATATATATATATATATATATATATACTTTTAAGATTTGTAATTTTAAGTACACAAAAAATGCACATGCAGTAGCCTACTTCTTTCCCCAAAAGATTCCTCTAAGAGCAGTAGACAATCTATTTATTCATTTATTTATTTTTTAACTCATTAAATAGTTTTTTCTTCCCGCCATGTGGCTCATATACTGCTTTACATTGTGTTTTTAAAGAGTGTGATTTCCTCTTGTTTTCTTCTTTGAAGTTTGCCCGGTCGGCCTCGTTCTGTGTCTCTGGAGTCTGAGAAGTACATTTTGTTCTGCTTATGTATGTAGGGTGAAGCCCCGGGTCAGGAGTGGGTAATATTTAACCAGTGGAAGAATACATTATTAGGGTGGTGGAAGGCTTTGGTGAACGTTTTGTACTCACACTTGAACAAAAGCACACAGATGCACATGCACACACACATTTTTCTTCAAGGGCTATTTTCAGAAATTGTGTCCTCACAAGAATAGAGCTTTGCATATACACCCATTCGCATACAGTATTAATCAAGCACCACCTGTTACTTTGAGTTACAAAAGCATCTGCTAAATGACTAAATGTAAACTTATAAAATATTTTTATAGTACTTGCTTCATTATGTTTATTATTAATATTGTTATTATTAAACTTGAATATTATACAAAATGAAAAAAAAACACAGTTTATAATTTATATATATATATATATATATATATATATATATATATATATATATATATATATATATATATATGAAATATAATAATATTAACAATAGCAATAACTATATATTTTATTATTATTATTAATTATTGTTGTCATTAATACTAAACATAATAAAACAAGTAATATAAAAATATTTTATAAATACATTTAATATTATTTAATTTTATATACTTTTATTGTTACTCTATTTTTTATCCATCAGTGTGGACTACTAGTAAACAAACAAACAGCCAAATGTGAAATACAACAACAACAACAACAACAACAACAACAACAATAATAATAATAATAATAATAATAATAATAATAATAATAATAAATTGTATTAGTAGTAGTTATGTTAGTAGTAGTGTTTAAAAATAAAAACAAATAATATTAAAAATAATATAAAAAACAGTTGTTTCAAAATCCTACAAAATGCATTTCCTTTAAAAAATCTAGATCATGACGGGGTCTCTGATTTTTGAAAAAAAAAAAGTTTTTATGATGCTATATTTTTAACATTTTATAATAATATTAATAATAATAATAATAATAATAGTTACAATTAAAGCTATATTTAATATAAAATACAAAAACAATAATATATATATATATATATATATATATATATATATATATATATATATATATATATATATATATATATATATATATATATATATATATACAATAAAAAACTGCTGTTTCAACCCAATGTAAAAAAAAATTAAAATACAAAAAAATGAAAATAATTGATGCGGTCCCCTCTGTTTAAGTGCAGATATAACTGTGTCAGAAATAGTGGTGTTTCTCTTTAAAAACTGAGCGCAGAGTGAGTTTCCAAATGCAGAGGGAGGCAGTCAGGAATGTAAGGGAGTTGAACATTGATAGAAGATGAATTGATATTCATAAAGCATAACGTCTGAGGTAATCCTCAAAGGTGTGAACACAGTTATGGAGAGAGCCGTACGCTTTGAGCCGCCAGCACAGTTTATTAAACTCCTCTTCATGTATGGATCTCCTGGAGGTCAAAGGTCAATTCACCCACTTCCAGATCTCTGAGCGTAGTAAGAGATGGGCTGAACTGGGAACAGCAGAAATATGTATGAAGTACACAGTGTGCTGATTCCTGTATGCACAGAAGATATGGACGATCCAGTAGCACAGATTTATGACTCGTCTTCACTGCTCTGTTGGTTATTGAGCAGCTAACAAACACATTCATGTGTGTGGCCAAACTTCCCCATCATAGTCAGTTAAGGGTTTGTTTCTGAGTAAACTCACAGACTTAACATATTACACTTTCATTTAAACATCAGAAAAGAGAGAAAAACCAAGATATATATATATATAACAGAAATAAGAATAACTGTATAGAGAGAGAAAAATAGAGAGAGACAGAAAGAGTGAAACTAATATATATATATATATATATGCTGAAAATAATAATATAAATATTCATATATTTATTTCCAAATAATTTTCCATTAAATTTTTTTTATGTTCTTTTTAAAAAAAAATTATATTTACATTTTTATTTTCAGTATTACTTTAGGTAGTTTTAGCACTGTTTATTTTAAATTTAAGATTTTATAATAAAACAAAAATACACTATAATCATCCAAAAAAATTATATAATAACTAGACTAATGTAAAGAGGTCATGTGAGAAGAATATCAATTATTATTATTTAAAAATATACTATTTTCTGACACTTTATTTTTTATTTTCATTTTGTTTTTAAATATAGTTTATTATTTTATTTTATTTTATTTTTTTTATTTTTTTTTTTTCAGTTTTTCAGTTTTAAGTTCTAGTAACTTTACAATGCTTTTTTTCACTTTACGTTTGAGCAATTTTATTTCATCTTGAAATAAATCAAATTGCATTTAAATTAGTTGCCAAGCATCCATTTCTGCTTTTTTAATGCTTAAGGTCTTCCTCCAGCTTCGATTCAATTAACCAAAGTTTTTTTTAATATCTTTAGTTTTAATTATTTTACAGAGCACTGCATCAAACTACATACTTTTTAACAAAATACTTGGAAAGATTAGTAGCCTATTCCAAAAAATAACCCAAGATGAATCCAATCGCATGACAGATCAGACGTATAAACGTCTAATAAACTTCCTCATTCAGAGACAAAATATTAAGAGGAACAAAACGTTCCAGACTTTGTGTAAACATGCATTCGTTATTTTAAATTGCTTTATTAAAATATATTGGCAATGGGCCTCAAAAGATTATCTCATAAGCATTAATTAATTTATTAGGATTTTCTGTAATTTTTGCATTGTTGAGTCGTTCCACCCCGATGCTTTATTTCTATAAAACAGCAATGAAACAGGATTGTTTTGAGCTGCAGGTCAAAGGTCATGCTGTAGACGAGTAACTCCTCTGATGAACTAAAAACCTTTTGTCTGGACGCCAGTCTGTTTTTAAAGCGTCCCGACCTCCGATTCATGAAAAGCTTTCGGTTGAATTGTTTGTTCCAGAAAGCGGATCCATCTTGATTATGTTGGTTTACATTCGAGAGGCTGGTTTTAATGTTTGAAGACGAATCTTCTCATGAGTGATGTTTCGGCGGTGGACGTGACAGCCCTTCATCTGTTTTATTGGAAACAGCCGGGAGAACCTTGTGTCAAATTACCGAATTGAAAGCATCCACTACATTCGTCTGTGTGAAGGTGACGTGCTTCGAGACTCGTTAGCGCTGGTCAGATTCAGCCTGGCAGTTGTTTATTTGCACATGTGAATCTGATAAATGAAGCCGTTGGGATTTAGGAAGTGAGAAACATCACAAAACATCGTAATTTTCAGGGAGAAGTTTGCAGGGAAAGTATTTTACAGACATAAAATTCTGGGAAAATGTCCCTGAGAGGAATCCACATCCCACAACAATCAACAATCATTTATTTCTATTGACAAATCTGTTTTTTTTTTTCTTTCTTGTAATGCTTTGGTTTCTGTGAGTACAAAGAGAAAATAATCATAAAATAAAGCATTTGATTGGATTATGCAAAAAATAAAAGATAAATAATAGTCCACATGACCATTCCATATACATAAAACTTCCTTACAATCAATTATCAGCAGAAATTACTGCATTATGACATAGGATGTTCCTCCACAGTATTTTAGTTTTGTTTTTTAGTACAAATATTAAAAGATTCTTATATATAGATACATTTCATTAAGGAAATGGTCTTGTTTTCTGAAAAAATTATAAGTTTTAAATGAAAGCATGGAAAAAAATATGTGTGGTCAATAAAAATAATAACAATTAATTCAAAGGAAAAATAAGTTACATTTTTCTTATCCCAGAAAAAGAAATTCTATTTGTCTTATTTATTTTTTTTACAGGACTTACATCTAAACATTTTTTTTCAAATCAAGATACATGTAATTGCTTTAAGCATAAATTCAATGCACTTTTTTTCAAATAATTTTGCTTCACAAGTAAATATTTCTTGATTTAAGAATTTTTAGATATTTGAAAAATTAAATTAAATTAAATTAAATTAAATTAAATTAAATTAAATTAAATTAAATTAAATTAAATTAAATAAATAAATAAAAATAAATAAAATTCTGTTTATTTAATAAACAGTTGATTTAATAAACAAAAGAAACAGTATTTTCCTTTGATTTCCCCTTTTTTCTGTATAGACATAAACTATTAATATTTAATTATAAAAAAAAATGTAAATGTCACTTCTCAAGTGAACTCAACTTGATTTAAGTTTTTTGTTTCTTACTAGAAAACAAGAAAAAAAAAACTCCAGTTTATTTTTCTGGTATTTTCATGTTTTGTCAATTTTTGGACCCCATCGGCAGATTATTTTTAAAATTATTATTTTATGTGTAAACTCTTAAATATTTTACATTTTTTTAGAACATAAGAGTTAATATATTTTAGTTAATTTTACTTCTTAAGTAGATAAATAAAGATACATTTACTTAAGAAGCAAAATTCTTAATTCATTTTTTTATTTTTTTATTTTTTTATTTTTTTGTAAATGCAGAAAGTCCAAAACAAGCATTCAGCCAAACACATCTTTGCACACACGTGAAAACCCATTGGCTTTCAAATGCAATTGAAAATCAGCCATATTTAATTAATCCGTAACACCACTTCCTCCTTCCTGTTGGGAAACTCGACATCGTCACTCGCAACTATTTCTGTCTTTATTGAATTTTCATGAGTTTCACTGTATACGGAAACCTGGCTGGGACGATGGCACATTTTCCGGGACACGTCTTCTGGGAAGCAAAAGCGGTACGGTCACGTATGCATGAGGTGTCCTCATCTCTTCACATTCAGACCTCCACTTCATCCTTCAAGCAGCGGGGGACACAAAACACAACGAATTAATCCAACTCGTAAAAACGGCTCGTCTGAAAGGGCTTTGTGGGGACTCGGAGAGGGGGGTATTGTCCAAAAAGCTTTTTCACAGTGAAAACATGCTGATTATGTTATTGTTGAGTGGCTTTTGATTCCCACACGAGGACCTAATGCAGGAACACCAATGAGGAGACCTCCATTAACCAGCACAGCGGGGATTAAACCTCCACCTCATCAGCGTCCCGGGACTTTCTGTGAATCACGGGAAACGCTGGGCCGGCTCTCCAGCGCTTTTGACCGTTGTGCCTCTTTCTTGCGGCTGAATGCGGGGTTCACAGGTTGTTGTTCCAAAACAATGCGCAGGGGTCGGATGAATGAAGAGTCCTGGAGAACTATAGGTTTTTTCGGCGTTGTTTTCCCCCTCCTTCTCTTCTCCTGCTCCAAGGGAACGCAATTAGAGTGGGGAATTGAACAGGAGGAGGCTGTGGATGGGGGATGAGAATGAGAAGGCTATTATCCCACTGTTAGATGTGAATGGAGAGCCCCACTCAGACGGCACAAAGGGGCCGGAGCTGAGAGGAGGCCCTGCTGAAAGAGAGCCGGCCACCGGAGCTTCACTTCGGGAACACATGCACTGACATGTTTCTCTCCAAACCCTCGTTCGGTTGAGAAAATGCACAGAAATTAACATTTGCTTAAAATCTACTCACCCTCAGTCCATCCTAGATGTATATGAGTTTGTTTCTTCATCATATTTGGGGAAATGTAGCAGTTCATCACTTGCTCACCAATGGAAGTGAATGGGTGCCGTCGGAATGAGAGTCCAAACAGCTGATAAAAACATCACAATAATCCACAGCACTCCAGTCCATTAGTTAATGTCTTGTGAAGAGAAAAGCTGTGTGTTGGTAAAAAAAAAAAAATAGTTAATTATCCATAATATTGCTTTCTGAATCCTCCAGTGGAAAAGTCTTCTTGTCTGAATCAGGCGAGAAATCTGCACAGATCAAAAACATTTTGTGGATTTTGATGTGAAAGGAAAACACGAGATGGACTTTTTCACTGGAGGGAGTGTTATTATGAGTTATTTTGTGTCCAAAAGTGCTTTTAATGCTGGATTTGTTTCTTACAAACATGCCGCTTTTGGCTTCACAAGATGTTAATTTATAAACCGGAGTGATGAGGATTATTGTGATGTTTTTATCAGCTGTTTGGACTCTCATTCTGACGGCACCCATTCACTGCACTATTTTATTAAAGGAAAACTTATTATTCTTAGTATAATGTGGAAATAAATCTCATTCTTGTTACTATAAATTGCAAAATCTCTTTAAAATAATATTTTTTTTGCTATTGTAAAGCAAAAAAAAAAAAAAAAAAAGATACTTAGTAGTGAAAAACATGTAAGGGTTGTTTACAGAAGAAAACGCTTTATATTATACTATATTCCTGTTAATATAATCCAGGGAAACTAGAAACTAGCCCTACTATAATAAACCATGATGGATAAATACTTTACAATTTATTTTTTATTTTATTGTTATTACCCATGTAGTTACCCTGTAATACCAGTACTTTCTTGGGTAAGTACACTGTACACATACCGTAAAATAAAGTGTTTTCTGGACACATTCCTGGTCAGTTTCTCAGGAGATTCACTCCTATATTCCCACAGCAGGATGATTTTGGGCGAGAGGTCATTTGTAAGTTGGCGGCATCATCCAGCGTGGCCCTAAAAATACCAGCTGTGTAAGTCAGCACTGTTCACTTTTTCCTCCATGCCGCTGGTGACACACTACAGAGCGTTTCCAGAGGAAAAAAAGGTCAGGTCTTACGCATGCTCACCGCACACATATCAGGAAAAAGCGTTACTGTGTGGCCAAGGGGTTAAAAAAAGACTTCAGAGCGGGAGAGAGAGGAACTTCCCTGAGTATCGCAGGCACTGCGGTGAACTTTACGATACAGAGAAATAATCGGGTGTTAGGCAAGAGTTATGGAAACCAAACGCCAGCTGTTAATATTAGCAGTAAAGGTGAAAGGTCAGCAAAATAAACACAATTAACAAATAAAAGTCCTTAAGTCACAGTAACCTCAATGAAAAAGTGTAGGATTTACACTGAAACCATTTTCATTCAGAAAAAGGCGTCACACTGAAGACAGAAATACAATTTTCTTCTAAAAAGTGCCTAATTGATAATGATATGAAGACGTAAAATTATATAAAATTAAAGTTGACAGAAATTTCATGTTCCAAATTTGTTACTATTTGTGAAATTCCATCTATTTAATGTTATGTAAAAAGTAATTTTGGTAAAATGGTAATTTTGTTTGTTTTTTATACATTGTAAAAAATTACCGTGAATTTAAAAGTAAAAGACTGTAAACATGCTATAGTAAAATCCTGTTTAATGGTTAATGATAACTTGCCTAAAACTATATACAGTAAAAAAACTTTAATAGAAATTTCATGTAATTTTACGGTAAAATACCATTTTTGGAAGTGGAAAAGAATTTACAATGAAAAACCATAAATTGACATTTCCCAGAATTCCCTGTGTTGCATTTCTAATTTTATGTTTTTTCTTTGAAATAACTATGTTTCTTCTTAGTGTTTTCTTATCAGTTATGTTTATTAGGGTTGTATGCTATATCTAATGTTGTTAAATTAATGTTTATTCCATATTTCAGTTACAGGTGTGTCACCGTGATGGTGTTTAGTGTTGCTGTTTTTACAGTAAAATTCTGGCAACCACAGCTGCCTTTTTTTTTTTTTACAATTATTTTCTACTTTAAAATGTAAAATTTTTATTCAATGTGCTACTTATGGGTTCCCTTGTTTTTTAGTTTTTGTTTTTTTTCCTGAAATTTACCAGCAATTTCTGAGTGTAAACTGCCTCCAAATGTTTTTTTCTCAGTGTAAACTACTAAAATTTTGGTGTGGGTCGACAAGTCTGCTAATAACTATGCTATACCAAATCTGTGCAGATGTCATTGTTTGTATCGTCCTGTGTGAATATATTATCACCCAGCTCTTTATATGAAGTTGTATTTACAAGTTTATCTAACTTTATCTGGACAAACACACAGTGAACTCACTTAAATTGATATTTACCTCACAGCAAATTTCAACTGCTTGATTGCTTTTATCGTTGCAAAATGTAAACTATATCATCTGTAAAATTTTCAATTTAAACTTTAAAGCTGCTTTAAAACAATTTAAAAAAGGGCTATAGATCTGAAATCTGACCGGTACAGATGTGCTCAGAAATCAAACTCCCTAAGTAGTGCATATTTCACCCTAAAATCAGTGCATGCAGGTCTCGTTTGGGCCAGTGTAGAGGTAGTGCAATGGGTCTAACAGTAGCGTGGCATACAGACCAGCCCTGTTAATAGTTTCCAGGCTGGTCATGAACCACTTCCTAAATGAGGCCTGTGTTTCTGACCCCAAGGCCCCTGCCCTGTCTGGGGCAAAAGAGCCACAAACACACACGCGCTCACCTGCTTAATGCATCTAGAGTCTGCAGCCACACACGAGTCAAGCGCTTCTCAGCTGCTGCCGTTTCCAAATCAAAATAAACTTCATGACCGAACGGAGTGACCCATGGAGGAATCGTGAATAAGATCTCTAGAAAATGATGAGATCAAATGGAGAACAAATGGAGACTTGAGTAACAGCTTTCTCAGACGGCTCTTGGTTTCTCGAGAGTTTCAGCAAAGATCTCAATATCAAGTCAAACTGTTCTCATCACACTGCGAAACATGATCTTCTTACTCTATATTTTGTCATGTTTAGTACCAATATTTAAACATTCTTAAGTCAAGATGCACATGAACTGGTAATATCTAATATAAAATGAAAAAACTTGTGAATTAATTTTATTTTTCTTAGCCCATTGGCTGATATTTTTCTCGGTTCAGACTCACTTAATTCGGATCATTTTGTCCAAAACCAAGACTTAAATCTGACGTTTCCTCAAGAGTTTCAGAAAAGATCTCAACAATGTGAAGATACTAAAGTTTGCGATCAAAACACAATATAGACATTTCTCATCTTAAAACATGAATTTTTTCTTGCATATCAAGCAAAAAATATAATTTTAAATCAGAAACATGTATATATAATAAGTGGGGTGCAAAAAAATAAAAAAATCTGCTTTGATTTAAGTTTATTTCTCAGCCCACTGGCAGTTATTGGTGATTTATGTATACATGCATCCTAATGAGAAATGTTTTAGTTGATATTACGATATTTTACTTGTTTATATACTCAATAAAAATAAATAAATAAAGTAACAAATGCATCTTGGTTTAAGAAATTTAAAGACATCTGAAGAGAAAACACACAAAAAAAGTATTTTTACAGTTTAATGTGAGTTGATATTGTGATTTTTTTAATTATTATTATTTATTGTCCCTGATTCAAGTATACATTATTATATATATATATTTTTTAAGATTTTGATAATTTTGTCAAAACTGACTTAATATCCTAAATCAAATATGTATCTTGAGAATGTTTAATTATCTGTAGCAGAAAACGGGATATATGCTAAGAAATATTTATTTATTTATTTACTTTATTTATTTTACTTAATTGTAATGATACTTATTTGAGTTGTAATTAAGACGTTTTTTCTTTATTCTAAGTATAAACTGACTGAATTTTGATAATCTTTTCAAAAAAAAAGATCTGACATGCCAAGTCATAAATACTGTATATCTTTAGTATATTTATAGTTTAGTTGTTTGCTTTGGAAAACAAGAAAAGAGAATTTGCAGTGTGAACAGAAATGTTTGAGTTTAGATCGAGATTTGAGATTTTTCTTTGTTTCAAGTATAATCGCAATTTTGATAGTACTGTAAAAAAAAAAAAAAAAAACTATCCCAAGTAATCAATGTTTCTTGGAAAGAATGTTGTGTACTGGAAAATAGGGGAAAAAAACTAATTATTTTATGAATTCCATTAATGTATGAAAACTTTGGAATTCGCTATAGAGTCATGTATGTCTCATTAGCACATATTTTAAGGGAAACCTCTGAGACAAAGCTGATACTAAATCGAAACATACTTATAATATGCCTAAAGCTATTTATTGGCAACAAGTTGCCAATCGGCATAAGAAACTGATCTTATCTGAAGTCCAGGTGCTCTGTTTGGAGGCCTGTTGGAGGAGAAAGCCCATCTGAAAGTCTCTGAATGGCTGTACACCACCCAAACCACAGTTCTGGGAGACATAGAGTCAGCGGTCATGTGCTTGTGTGGAGTAAAGCTGTATTGGGGTGGCCTCTGGTCCCTCAATGCCTCAGACCCAATGGAAGGCCCCTGAAGGGATTTCCTGACCTTAGTTCAAAAATAAGGCGATTTAACGACCGTTTCTCCAGCAGTGGATTTCAGGGTCTGTCAAGAGGCGAGGCCGTGTGAGTCAACATCTCCTAAAGAGAATCACCATGCTTGGCTTGCAAAACCACTGGGGTCCGTACCCAGTTAACAGGGAACGCTTTCGGAACTTTGGCAATGTTCTGGCAAGGTTCTCTCAAAGTTCTTCCAGTAACGTTAATAGAATGTTCGTTTGAAGGTACAGTATCTGGTCTTTATATGTTCTCAAAACACTAGCACAAAAACATCATTTATGTGTCGTTCATGGATTTATTTTTATTTTTTTCTGAAAACATTTGACTGGACTTTCTTGAGTTTTAAATGTTACTACCTGTTCAGAGAACACTCAAAAGTAACATTCCCATAATGTTCCCTCATTGGTCGCATTATCAATGTTTTTAAACAATAAAAACAACATTTTCATAAGTAGAACGTATTTTTGATAGCTAGGTAATGACTTTATTGAGAGATGTTCAGCTAAAAGGTTTTAGAACAAAAAGTTCCATGAATGATGTTTGGAAATCATGCAAAAGTAACATTCCCATAATGTTTGATGAAGGGTAAGTTTCCCTTAACATTCGTAATAACATAAAAAATATTCAAAACATTTAAAAAACGGAACGTTCAGAGAACATTCAAAATTAACATTTTTATTACTTTATTGGAACATTAGCAAAACATTCCTGGAACATTCCAAAGTAACAAAAGTAACATTCCTAAAATATTTGCAAAACAATAAAAACGGAATGTTCTTTTAAAACCGGACATTCAGAGAACATTCAAAAATAACATTTTCAGAATGTACGTGACACATTCTGAAAACATTTGATGAATTTCTAATGAATTTCTTGATAGACATCCTGCTAAATCGTTTCTGGAAGACGAAAAAAAGAAGAAAAAAAAAAGCTTTCCATGAACAATGTTCAGAACATTCAAAAGTAGCACTCCGGTGAAAATGTTCTAAATGATCAAGTGGAATGTGCCTTTACATTCGCATAACCAGTGTTTTTAAAACATTTTAAAAATGTGACATCTTGAATGCCCAAAGAACATTTAGTGATAAAGTTTTCATAACTTCATAAACATATTTTTGTTGGCTTGGTAATGACTTGATTAAAAGACAATCCAACTAAGACGTTTCACGAAAAAAAACATTGCATGAACAAAGTTCAGAGAACATTCAAAAGTAATGATCCAATAATGAACCAAAAAACTACTTTTTTGAATGTTCAAAAAATAATATTTACATTATCTAATGGGAACGTTACTGAAACAATCTTAGAACATATTTTTGTTAACTGGATTTATGACGTACTGCTAAAACAATCAACGTTTCCATAATATTTGCTAAATTATCAAATGGAATGTTCCCTTAATGTCTCATAATCAATGATTTTAAAACATTTTTATGTAATAACCTTTGTATCAGTGGTAGCATAAGCAAAATGTTCTTAGAACACATTTTTGTAAGGTAATGATCAATCTGCAGTGCTACGATAAATCGTGTTTGAGGGGAGCCGTTTGCACGTGTTCGAGCACGTCAAGAGAAAGCGCACCCGAACTGACAGATTCTGCTTTGCTTTGTGTATTTTCTCTTTCACGTCTGTCTTCCTCCCAGCAACCGGCGGTGTGGTAGATCTCTGCGCTTTGGCCTTCAGATCGGGCCGCACATTGCGTGAGACTCAATCGTTGCTCGCTGGTGTATGTGACAGAGGTCGTCAACATAGCATTAATTAAGACCCAAAAACAACAAAGCCCAAACAATAAACACCCGTCCGCAAAAGCCACTACTGCCTCCCCGACCCGACCGGGGCTTAGCCAAAGAAAGTAAATACAGTAATATGTTCAAGATTTGCTTTCCCTCCGCCCAGAGAGCAGCTCTTTGTGGGGCTTTAAGTGAAAAGTGTTATTCAACAGATACAGCCGTGCGATTGTCATTGCACGAAGAGGCATCGAGAGGATCGAGTTCATTCAACATGCTGGCGGTGTTCCTCTGCAGATGTGCAGCTTGGCACCTCGAGTCATTTCTCACATAACCACTTAGTTTGGGCACCACCATCAATGGTTTCTTTTGGTACTTTTCAAGTAGCATTCAAACAGCATATAAGCATGCATTTGTGTTGACAGTTAATGATAGACATAGCGAGACGAGTCATTCAGCATTTTCTCCACAGCCAGTACAGTTAAACCTTTAAAAAACTCAAGCCCAGATTCTCGAAACACAAGCTAATCCTAAACTGGAAATTTGACATCAGTAGATTGTCAAATGGTCCTGGGTGGCATTTGAGTGATGGGTTTCTGACTTTAGCTGTCAAATTTCACTCCTGTTTATCCTTCCATTGCATTAATAATAATTAAAAGTTGCCTATAGGTTTACTCACTGTATGAAATAATATCATAGAATTAAGAAGATTTTACTTAATTTTAAACGTACAGAAATGCAAATGCTTATTTAATTTAAATGTCTGGTCATTTGTTCAGCACATGATGTTGGGAACACTTTTTCCCAGTGTGCATGTGTCTATTCTTGTTCTGCTAAACTTGTACGATGCAAAATGTCTGGAAATATTCCCAAACGTACAGTAAAACTTTTTGAACCGCCTGTGCACCAGATATGAAGAAGTCCTCGACTGAGAAGAGGCGATTAGACAGTTTTTACCGAATGTTAAGAGTTAGTGGTGGGTTTATAAGTCGATCTGAGAAGTTAATAGGTTATAGGTGTGTGTTTGTTTGTGTGTGTGTGTGTGTGTGTGTGTGTGCACGTGCGCTCTCTTTGGATTGACTGTGATTGAATCACCTCATAAGTGAAATACCAAAGCGGGTGCAATCGCCAACTGCAAACCAACACTGCGGTCTAAATGTTTTTCCAACATGGCATGTATTTATCTGAAAAACATATTGGGATAACAAAAAAAAAGAGGGCAAAGGAGGTGACTGTTAGCCTTGAGAAGGAACATGGCTGCTTTGAGACCGCTTTACAATCATAGTACATCCCAAAAAGTTACTCACAGGTGCCAGAGCATCAACTAAACTTTGGCACGAACGCAAGCCCACCACTTTATTAAGTCTGTTTTTCCATTGGGACGAGGAGCATCTTCTTTGTGATTCCCGTTATTCATTCAAGGGTCTTTCTCTCGCTCCTGAAAGAAAGCCTTCACGCCAATGGAGTGAATTCAAAGTCGTTGATAGACTCGTCGAGAAAGGTTGACAAAGGTAAGTAATGAGAGTTGGCTGCGAGTCTGGAGGTTTTGGGGCGGCGGGGGGCTGGGTGGGGGGTTGTTTTCAATCGGAAGGCGATGGCTGACATGGAGGCTTTTGTTGACCGAGTCAGAGATGCTTCTCACGGGCATCAGCGTGTCAAGATCGGTTACCTCTAACCGCCGCTGATTGTTGCCGAGATGGATGGACCCTCTCGATTCAAATCCTTAGAGCCAAAATGGGCGAGCGTGACCACACAACGACGGCTTAGCATTCTGGGAGCTGAATTCAGCACTGTGGGATCCATTGACCTGCACGCCATTGTTCGACAGGTCACTTCCCCGAAACCGTAACCTCGGGGTTGATTACCATTGGAATGCTCTGGACGGCATTCCTCCTCGACGAGCTCCATTGACTGGGATTGGCACTCGGTGCTGGCCCGCCGGAAAATTCTCCCCGATTAGCTGCCGGCCCATGGAGACGGGGTTGGCTGTCATGACCCGTGTCAGAGAAGCCAGTCCGGGGCTTATGGGAAAAGACAAGCTGCTATAATGACCACCGAAGCATCGAAAGACACGCCACAAGGGGCCTATGAACGTAAACGCACTTACACTGCATTACAGTAATACAAAATCTGCACACACAGCAAGGTTATTATAAGTACTAAAACAACGTTTATGTCTAGATGCATAATTAAATTTTATTTAAATATGTAATTCTTTGTCTATTTTCTCATAAGTACATTCTACAATACAAAATATATACAAAAAATATTTATGCTAATTGGCAATAGCTTTTGCTTTTTTCGCATTTGATGTACTAAACTAATACTGAAACGAATGGATGAATAAATAAATGTGACAAAACCACAACAGAACTAGGCTACAAATGTATTCGAATTCATTCAAAATAATAATAAATATTATTATATCACAATATACTAAATTAACACTGACGCACAGAAAGCCAGATTCGTAATGAAATGTCCTATTATTCGGAAAGATCCACTTTATGCTTGTTTATTAAATATTTATGGTAATTTGATCATGCTTTCGGGTTACCCCCAAAAACTGTAGTACTCTCAGCTCCATTTAGCGGAAATTTCACCCCTAAAATGTGATAAAAGACTGCTAATTCAATCAAGGGCTGCAGATGTGTACGAAATTTAACATTAGTCCACAAACTGGTAAAAAAAAAAAAAGTTAACAAAATGTTCTGAAACTGTTCATCCTTATCAAAGTTTTATTGGAGTACATCAGTTTAGATGAAGTCTGAGTGGAGATCCTGATGCCAAGATTTAATGCAAACCTGATTTGATGGATTCAGTGATCCAGATAACATGCCGTTAAATTGATTTTAAATAAAAATATAGAATTTTATCACTTTCGGAAACATCATGGGAATGTTACTTTTGAACAAGTATTAACATTTTAAAAAAATGTTAGATGAATGTCCAACTAAAACGTTTCAGGTTAAAAATTCTAAAAACAAATGATAGACAATATTTTTTGTGCTAACATTTTGAGAACATTATTGAGACCAGATTTGAATGAACGTTCCATTAATGTTACTGTAAGAACGTTTGTTCATAACTTTGAGAGAACCTTGTCAGAATGTAAGTAGGAAATTTTAGTTTGAGTTCATTCTGCAGGTTTAAGCAAAACTTTAACCAATTACAGACAACAGAAAATAAACAACAATTGAAGTTTATGAATAGACTCCCTAATGAGGGATTCAACAGCCTCTTGAATCATTTGTGCAACATAAACTGCACATTTTAATGCTTTTAATCAGTGCCTCAAATATCATAGTGCGGAGGGATTTCAAAGGTTCAGAATCATGTTGGCACGGTTCACGTTGGTGCTTTTTCTCTGGCATGAAGCCTGTAATCTAAAAGATTTATATCACTCACCGCCCCTGTGCTTAACAACCTTTCTAATATTCCAGAACATAAAAATGTAATTGGCACACATATCAGAGCTACAGAAGATATTGGTGTACTTGTTTCTGACCAGAAACACAAATTGGGTTCTATGGAGACGCTTACCACTTATACATTTTACCAACCAACTCACGGCTCTGGTTTGGCTTTTGCGTGCGGGTGGAATCGTCTGACTGCTATTTTGGCATCTGGTCTGAATTGTGGAATCCGCATGTCGTGTTTGGTTCACATGCTCATCAGCACCTGGGTACAGAGAACAAAATACAGTCCAGGCTTTCTCCTACTAAATCACCACAGCAATTATATTAATCAACATAAAAATAACTCAATTATATTTGTGGAATTATGTATAACGTATCTGTATAAATTAATGTACTATCAGTATAATATTTTTATATTTTACTTTTTTTTTTTATCCAGTGCAAAACTCTATGTTATGCCATAATATATTTATTTTATTATATTCTATATTTAGAATTTCCTACATTTTAATTCAATTAGATATTAGATTTAACTATATAATTACAATAATGTAATTTTAATTATTTTTTTTAACAAATGGTTTAAAATTATTAAAATTGCACTTATTTCACACACACACACACACACACATTTACAATTATGTTTATTCTGTAATAATTATATACAGTATAGGAAGAGAGTTCATAAATATGAATTGTGCAATACTGCTAAATGTTAAAGTATTTTTTTCTTTTCTTTTTTTTTTTTACAATTATTCCAAATTCATTCACACTTACATATTTGATCATATGGTCATTTTGGTATAATTTTGGTAACTATTTTATCTAAAATAAATGTTTGCAAATCTGTATATAATTTTTCTACTATTTTATACCATATGGGGCCAATATGACTCTTGTGACAGCTCTAAATTCATAAACTAAAATGATAATATGATCATCAAATCATTATGAACATGAGCAGCAGGCAAGTGACAGTTCTGTCAACAAACTCTTTCACAGGCCATCAGGCTAAACCTACTGTTGAGCCCTGATGTATTTCATTGTTTTCTTCTGGTCTTTTCATGCCCCTGTCATCAGAACAGATGCTTGCTGGGTTTTAGTCATGTCTCATTGTGGGTTCGGAGAGCTGTGTGTGTGTGTGTGTGTGTGTGGCTTGATGTATCTGTCAGATGCTAACACAGCCTCTCGTTCACCACCGTCTGACAGATGTCGCTAATTTACTCATCCTGGATCAGATTAAGAGAAAATCATCACTCCAGGCCTCTATTCAGATGACGTCTCAGAAAACTGACCTGAAATCAGTTCCAAATCAGATACTTTACGATATTCAACCCAAGACACGGCCAATCTGGGCCTCAAATATTTCTTAAGCTAAAGGCCCTTCTGGACTTTTAGAAAATAAACTTTGTTAAAACACACATTTCACACAAATAAAAGGCAATTCTTTGAATACAGGAATTTCTAAAAATGGAAATTAATCATTGACAGAATTAAACAATACAATTGTTTTTTTTTATTTTTTGCTTAGGCTATATTTTAATTTTAACACTATTATATTATATTTGATCAAATGTAATGCTTTGTATTTTACTTTATAATATCAGTAGTTTAGATTTTCATTTAAGTTTTCGTTTTTTATTTATAATTAATGTTGATTTTATATTTCATATTAATCATATTTTATGTGATACATTTTATATTTCACATCTTCGAACATTGTTTTATTTGATATGTTAATATATTTTATAACAAATCTTGCTTTACATTTTATCAGTATTTTATCTTTTAATTCCAGTTTTAAAATAATAATTCCATGACAATTTTCATATTTAAAAGTCTGTTTTATTATTCACCTTAGTGTTTCATATTAGATCGTGTTGTATTTCATAAAATAAATAAAACATTTATTATAATTTTTTAAATAATAAATAATGAAATTATATTTAAAAGTCACATTGCTTGTAAAAGCGAAATAATAATGTTAGCGCTCATCAATGTTAAAATGTTTGCGATGGCCAATCAAATCAAAGAGGGCGGGGCTTTATTGTTCGACATTAATTTCCTGACCTACTACTTCTGGCGTGATTCTGAACTGTGCATCTGATGGACACTTAAAGTTACAATTTTTTACTGTTTTAATGTTTGCAAAGTGATTTCTAGAGTGTGTTTAATTCTGGACACAGCCATGACAAAAAAAACGTACTTTAAGAAACATGTACTGTTCAGTTGCTTTTATAACATGGGCTGATGAAATGTGAAGATGTGGCGAGCATCTGTTTCTGGCTAAAAATGTATTTTACAGCTGCTGCGGGGACCCAGTATGTGTCTTCCCCTAATCTATTCATCTATTCATGGATTTTATGACAATGAAACTCCATAAAGCACCGAAATATCGGGCTCTGAGTTTACTTTGGACCACGAAACAGAAATGATCATTATAATTAGACATTTGCTCTGTTTTTGAATCAGCATGCGGGCCAAATGACAGGACACACATAAGATTCATGGATAAAGGTCATGATCTATTATTAGGCCTATAGTTTTATGAGGTTGCTTTACCTGCATTAACCAATGATCTTTAACGATAAGGTCTTCTTCTTTGATAAAACAAACCCCAAACACTAAGGCTTAAAATTTAATGAAAATGTGCTGGAAATGTACTCAACTTCAGGCCATCCAGAATGTAGATGAGTTTGTTTCTTCATTAGATTTGAAGAAATGTAGCATTGCATCATTTGCTCTCCAATGGGTGTGAATGGGTGCCGTCAGAACGAGAGTCAAAACAGCTGATAAAAATATCACCGTAATCCACACCACTCCAGTCCATCAGTTAACATCTTTTTAAGTCCGCAGCATTCCTGTATTTTCAGTGGAAGTTCAAAGCGGCTGAGCCGGGGAATAACACACGTCATGACAAAACGTTATGTGATTGGTTCACGGGTAACCAATAAATGTAACCTTCAGACGAGCGCCAATCCTAAATGTAATTTATTTAATTCAGCAAACACTGTGGAACCAAATAAACGAGAAACGACTTAGCTGAAAAAAAAAATAATAATAATAATAAAAAATTTTTTAATGGTTTTACTGGTTATAATGGGACTTGTATTGGTTTTAATGGAAACTGTAATGGACCTC
This sequence comes from Carassius auratus, assembly GCF_003368295.1. Lineage (NCBI taxonomy): Eukaryota > Metazoa > Chordata > Actinopteri > Cypriniformes > Cyprinidae > Carassius > Carassius auratus. Next base: position 82,931 of record NW_020528688.1, on the reverse strand, counting down.
ATTGGGTTTCAACTGATATTTGGTCACCTTCTATTGGTGGCTTGTTAAAACCAATAACAATTAATGTTATATGTCACAAAACACACTACAACATAATATATATTTTTTTTAATGGTTAAAAGTTGTTGGTTTGTAATGTTTATAAAGGTATTTTTTAGTGGAAACCATTATATATATATTTTTTGTTATGGCTTTTTGTTTGTTTTTTCATGTTTAAAATAACTTCCAAAATCACCTTAGATAAATTGCAAAAGCCAAGAGACTTCAAAATCCAAACTATTTTTATTTTTGCATTTTTGATTTTAGCAAGCCAAAACAAATCCATCTTTAAGACATTTTTAACTTCAAGCCTTAGTTTCCAGCTAAAATGTCATTAAATTGCTTTCTCCAGTGAAAAGGTCTTCTTGTCTGAATCAGGAGAGAAATCTGCTCTGATCAAGCACTGTTTACAAGCCGAAACACCTCTTAACAAATAAACCAGTGGATTTTGATGCGAGAGGACATATTACACCGGAGGTAGAGTTATTATAGATTATGGGCTCGTATTTTAGCCAGAAGTGGTGATTTGAAGTTAAAACCACCTTATTGTTGATTTTTGCTTACAAACACACAGCTTTTAGCTTGACTGGAGTGCTGTGGATTATTGTGATGTTTTTATCAGCTGTTTGGACTCTCATTCTGATGGCACCCATACACTCCCATTGGTGAGCAAGTGATGGAATGCTACATTTCTTCAAATCTGATGAAAAAACAAACTCAAACTAATCTTGGATAAACTGCGATTTTAACCTGCTGGATTATAAAACAGGTGAAAAAAAAAATCCCACACTGGAAGAGAAAAACATCCAGCCAACCCACGTGTCTCCATCTGTAACAAATCCACATTTAAATTCCTTACAAAATGACGCTCCTTCCCATTTGCCAAAATGTTTTCCCTTTTTTTTCTCTCTCTCTCGCGTGCTGTGTGAGCTAACCAAGATGTTGAAAATGCAAATATTTTCCAAATGTCTGGGGATTTTGTCTATGAAGTATCGGGTTTTGTGGTCTCAGCTGCGCCGCACATTGATGCTTTATCAATGACATTGGGATCGTGGCATTCGGGGCCTGAATGAGTCGGGACGCACAGCCTCCGTGTGTTTCCAGCCTTAATGAGAAGATGTTTGGACATGACTATCTGTGTTTGAAGTCGGCTTATAATGGCGCCCTGTTGTTTGAGCAAACAAAGCGCCTGCAAGTCAAACAACACTCGGGAGTATTGCGCTGTAAATTATTGCTTTGTAAACCCATGGTAACTATTTGTGTGCAAACAGCTTCACAAACATTACAAATCAGAAGCCGGTGGTCAGACTTAAAACAGATTTCTCTTCAAAGACGTGTTTGCGTGTGCAGTTAAAGCTGAGAAACATGAATATGAGTTACATGAGCAGATGCTGCACTCTTACAGCAAATTACCGTGATTTGTGAATGTGTCGGTTGTTTATTATACTGCCTACATAGACAACTGTCTTTTCGGTAAGGATGGGATTTGTAATGATTCTTTTAGTACTTGAACAAAACGAGAACCACTTAAAAAATGATTCAATCACAGAATGAGTCATTGGACTGGAAAAAGTTGATTCACAAATGAATTCAATACAGTTTGGTGTTAGCATGTTACAATAGTAATACTGTAATACTCATAAGAATAACAACTGAAAATACAGTTCACTTGACCTGTTCACTCTCTTTAATCCATAAATCTAAACAAAAACACTTGTTTCAGACATATTTATTATTACTGTTTTTAAAAACATAATGAATATTTTTATGACAAAAAAATAATGTGGAAAAATCTTCTGGAAGTTTATTTTTTATTTTGTTTGCTGTACAATGTAAAATTTTCTCTGTGGCAAACAAAAATAAAAAGTAGCCTTACTAAAATTAATATAAAAACTATATTAATAATAAATTAAATACATTTAAATAAGTATGTAAATTCAGAGGGAGTTAATTAATAAAAATAAAAATAGAAATGTAGAAATAAATTTAGAAAATGCTACTTTAAATGCAGAGCGGGAAAAACAACAAATAAAAAATACACACATTTTAAAACAGTATATATAACTACATTACATGCAAACACATCTATTCAGATTAATTGATTAATAAATTCAGACAAATAGGAGATGGTAAAATTTAATTTCATATAATTTAATTTTTTTTAATTATACAAACAGATGTGGAAAAACAACAACAAACCAAAAAAATAAAAATATATTTATAAATAAGAATATGTTTAAATTCAGACGAAAAAGAGATAATGATGAAAATAAAAATAGAAAATATATCTATATTTTGCAGTAATCAATGTGGAAGAAAAAAGACAATAAAAAAAATTAAGTAAATTCATACAAAAGGGAGATGAAAATTATATGAATAAAAATTCAGAAAAAAAGAAAACAATAATCAGTTATTATATAATGTTGTGAAACGAACCTCATGATATTTTCAGATGGATCTGATGTGACCTGATGAAAGTGATCGCTGAGCATCATGTTGATCAGAAGCACGTCCAGCGCTCTCAGACGGCTGATGCTGTCGCTCGCGGTGTGAGGTTGGAGGGCGGTGCTGTTCACCCATTAACCCTACTCCAGTTTTACGAGCACCGCGGCCTCGTCCACGCCAACACAAATACACACGCCGGCCAAGCGCAGGACAATTATTTAGTGCTCGGCGGCCTCATCTCTCCCCCTCCCAGAGCGCCCATCCACGGCCCTATCTGTTGATCTGACGTTATTTACGGTTTACTGTTATTGTCCAGAACAGAAACTTATTAAAGTGCAGTTATTAAACGTTCTCGCAGGGGCAAGATCTCCCATAAATCTAATGTTTCCCAGAGTCCATCGGACCCTAATGGATGGTTATGGTTATCTAGTCGAGTTGTTTGCACAAAAATGCTGTTCCCCACCAGAAAGAGACGATGTAATCGGATTTTATAAGAATTATTAAGCGTCTTTGACATACGCTGCAGTAAAGATTATTTGGATTAAGGGGTTTTTATGTGATGAACTGTGTTTTTGCGGCCTCCCTTTCAACCACCTAGTCATCTCGTGTGTCTTAAAAGTGAAGTGACGTGTGGCCAAGTATGGTGTCCCATACTCTGAATTTGTGCTCTGCATTTAACCCAATCAAGTGCACACACACACTGTGAACACACACGTAGAGCAGTGGGCAGCAAATGGAGCATTTGGAGGTTTGATGTCTGACCTCAGTCGAGGTATTGAAGGTTGGAGAGAGCTCTGCTTATTCAATCCTCCCATGACAATTCCTGCTGGATCTGAGACTCGAACCCACAACCTTCATGTTACAAGTCCAACACTCTTGATCTGAGACTCAAGCCCACAACCTTCTGGTTACAAGTCCAACACTCTTGATCTGAGACTCGAGCCCACAAACTTCGGGTTACAAGTCCAACACTCTTGAGACTCGAACCCACAACCTTCAGGTTACAAGTCAAACATTCTTGATCTGAGACTCGAGCCCACAACCTTCTGGTTACAAGTCCAACACTCTTGATCTGAGACTCGAACCCACAACCTTCAGGTTACAAGTCCAACACTCTTGATCTGAGACTCGAGCCCACAACCTTCTGGTTACAAGTCCAACACTCTTGATCTGAGACTCGAGCCCACAAACTTCGGGTTACAAGTCCAACACTCTTGAGACTCGAACCCACAACCTTCAGGTTACAAGTCAAACATTCTTGATCTGAGACTCGAGCCCACAACCTTCTGGTTACAAGTCCAACACTCTTGATCTGAGACTCGAACCCACAACCTTCAGGTCACAAGTCCAACACTCTTGATCTGAGACTTGAGCCCACAACCTTCTGATTACAAGTCCAACACTCTTGATCTGAGACTCGAGCCCACAAACTTCGGGTTACAAGTCCAATACTCTTGAGACTCGAACCCACAACCTTCTGGTTACAAGTCAAACATTCTTGATCTGAGACTCGAGCCCACAACCTTCTGGTTACAAGTCGAACACTCTTGATCTGAGACTCGAACCCACAACCTTCTGGTTACAAGTCCAACACTCTTGAGACTCGAGCCCACAACCTTCTGGTTACAAGTCCAACACTCTTGATCTGAGACTCGAGCCCACAAACTTCGGGTTACAAGTCCAACACTCTTGAGACTCGAACCCACAACCTTCAGGTTACAAGTCAAACATTCTTGATCTGAGACTCGAGCCCACAACCTTCTGGTTACAAGTCCAACACTCTTGATCTGAGACTCGAACCCACAACCTTCAGGTTACAAGTCCAACACTCTTGATCTGAGACTCGAGCCCACAACCTTCTGGTTACAAGTCCAACACTCTTGATCTGAGACTCGAGCCCACAAACTTCGGGTTACAAGTCCAACACTCTTGAGACTCGAACCCACAACCTTCAGGTTACAAGTCAAACATTCTTGATCTGAGACTCGAGCCCACAACCTTCTGGTTACAAGTCCAACACTCTTGATCTGAGACTCGAACCCACAACCTTCAGGTCACAAGTCCAACACTCTTGATCTGAGACTCGAGCCCACAAACTTCGGGTTACAAGTCCAATACTCTTGAGACTCGAACCCACAACCTTCTGGTTACAAGTCAAACATTCTTGATCTGAGACTCGAGCCCACAACCTTCTGGTTACAAGTCGAACACTCTTGATCTGAAACTCGAACCCACAACCTTCTGGTTACAAGTCCAACACTCTTGAGACTCGAGCCCACAACCTTCTGGTTACAAGTCCAACACTCTTGATCTGAGACTCGAGCCCACAACCTTCTGGTTACAAGTCAAACATTCTTGATCTGAGACTCGAGCCCACAACCTTCAGGTTACAAGTCCAACACTCTTGATCTGAGACTCGAGCCCACAACCTTCAGGTTACAAGTCCAACACTCTTAACCATTAGACCATGACTGCCTAATTCTCAAGTCATCAAGTTTAAGAGCATGGCAATGTTACTGTGCCAAGAGCGTCAAAAATCACTCTGGCCACACTGCCAACAACGATGTAGAAAGATTCAAGGATGCTTTGAAGCTCTGACGTAGATCGAATGCTAATCTTGTAGTTAAAGTGGACACAAAGCAAACAAAATTGTTGTTCTTGTGTAGACTGACCACAAGGAGGGTAACGTTATAAGATAACCTTACTAAATATTGTTGTGGACGAAGTATTAAGATCCTTTACTTAATAATGTATAAAGCACTATAAAAAATACTCTGATGCAAATAAAATTCCTGCATTGAAAATGTTACTTAAGTAAGTATAATCAGGTATAAACATTACTTAATGGAAGTATAATCAGGAAAATTTATTTAAAGGTTTAAAAGTGAACTGGGACTATTATACTATTATTTATGATATCATTAGATTATTATTCATAAAATATCAATGCATGTCAGCAAGTGAACGCACGGTTAGGAACAGCATACTTAGTACAACTGTAATGCTTGTACTGTGTTAGTAGTTTGCAGTATATTCACCATGCAGGTTTATTTTAGTTTACTCTGTTACTTTCGAATAAATATAAATTTGAAAATAAATTTTTAAAGAAAAAAGCCACAGTTTTTCCATATTCCACTATGTTCTTCCCTCGTATCTCTCCTGTCTCAGAAGCATGTGGCGCTACTACTGTATGTTAGCATTTAGCTTAGCACCATTCATTCCTTAGTGTTGGGTGGCTTCTAAATTCATCCCTTTTTGGATCCTAAGGCGTTTTCCTTTAAACTTTAGTAGTAAAATAACTAACATATATATATATATATATATATATATATATATATATACACACACACACATTTTCAAAAAGTGACAAAAATTACAAAAATGCAAATAAAAAAAAAAAAAATGTAAAAAGATTAAAACAAAAACTTTTTCTTTCAGCTACGTACCAAAGCTCATTTTATCTTTTTGATTTATTTTAACTTAACGTTAAAGTAAAACTGAATTAAAATTACATTTTAAATAACCCAAATATTTATAAAAAAGACAAAACACAAAAAAAGATGAAAAAAAAAGATTAAACTGTTTATCTTTTAGCTTGTTGCCAAGGCCAAAAATGTCTATATATTTATAATTTTTATATAGTTTAATTTGATGTACTAAAATAGCTAAAACTGATATAAAATTTATGAAAACTATATAATTTTTTTTAAAGATAAATAAATAAAAATGACAAGAACAAAAATGTAATAAAAATATAAATAATAATAAAAAACTAGTCTATATAGACATTTAAATAAAATAAAAAACCACAAAGCAAAAACAAAAACAAAGCAAACTCACTAAAACATTAACTAAATTTAAAATGAAAAGGAAAATGTAGAAATGAAATGGAATTTAAAATAAAAATAAACAATCTATAATAGTCTCAGTCATACTAAAATAATCTGGCACTATGCACAGAATGAACAGAAAAAGAAAGGTTTTAGGTTCAGTAATGATGTAAAAACATCATAAATTCACTTGAAAAATTACATTCAAAAAATTCTGCATGATTTATGCTAACAAACGCTTTGCCAAGGGGCTCATAAAAATAAACATGACAACAATTAATATCACATTTGCGTCCAAAGTAAATCGATTTGTTTTAAAAGGATGTTTAGACGTGTGGAAAACAAGACAAAAATGCTGAGTCAGAAAATATTTTTTGCATTGCATCCAGCTTTTGTGAATGTAAAAACGCCCTGACTCTTCTTCAAGGGGGTTGGCATTCATCACTGTGCTGTTGTGTCGCTGCAGGACTTATGGCGGGATCCTCCTCCTCGGGACGTCCCGTACCCAGCAGCAGATGAGCTCAGCGGGGTCTGTTCCTTTGAATCCACCATGTGTTCCTCACCACTAATATCAACCAGATGACGGAGAACCTCGCAGTGATTGTCTCTCAATGAGACAAGTAGTCAAAATAACATGAAGGAGATGATGAGCTGCGGTTCTCAACAGACAAAGCGGCACATTTGTCTCCGGAGGCCTCGGAGAGCGAATCCGGCCACTGACATCTGGAATACGTGGGTGAGCCGCTGCGTTATGTCATGAATTTCATATGAGAGCCTTTTGATCATTCAAATGGACAACATTGTGATCATAAACAGAAACAGACTTTGCCCATAAACACTAAAATACCTCCTTTAAATTTTCTTATATTTTTAAGCAATTTCAAATGTAGTAAGTATCAGGTGAATAAAATAAAATTGTCATTTATATATATATATATATATATATATATATATATATATATATATATATATATATATATGTGTGTGTGTGTGTGTGTGTGTGTGTTTGGCCATTTATTATTATTAGTTTTTAATATGTTTTTTTAATTATTATTATCAATTTAGTTTTTAGCTGTATTTATTTTAGTTAAGTTATTTTGGCGTTATCTAAAGTAAAATTAGTTTATTTAATAGAATTAGTTTTTAAATATTATTGCATAAAATTAACAACTTTTAAAAGAAATACAATAAATATATGGGCATAATCTAATATAACTCTGATTGTTTTTTTGTTTTTGTTTTTGGACATGAATTAATATTTTAGCTTGGCTCTTATTTTGACACCAATGATTATTTATGATTTATTTGGTTATTTATTTTTAGTCACTATTATTACTGTCACTAGGCCTATCTGTTTAATTGTTTAATAATTTTTTAATTATTATTAAATTAACTTGAATAATATTAATATTAATTATTATATTTTATAATAATAATACTAGTATTAAGGCTTGTGAAGTGATTTAATCCATTTCTGAAGAGAAAGGGGATGTAAGGTTAGAAGAGAAAGAGTTTTACTTACTAATATAAATTAATTATATTTTAATTCACCAGATAAAACCATTAAAACAATCAATTAACACAATTATATTGCTTGAGTACTGAAATTTGATTTGCATTTATTATTTATCTAAATATGTATTTTTATGCACATATGCATGGATGTGATTAAACATACATTATAAAATGATTTTATTTTGACAGACACACAAACATGCATGCAAGTGTATTTACAAAGAAAATGTGTAACTAAAAATGTGATATATTTATAAATTACTATTTTTATATTTATGTTTTAGGAAACTTGTCAGTGTGATATTACTCTTCTCTGCTGGGAGTGGGCTCTTCTCAGGGTGGGGCGGTCTGCTATCTTTCACTCCCCTAGTATGAAAACAAGACTAACAGACATAAAACATTTCCGTGTTTTCACACTGAAGTCATGTTACGAGCTGCCAAAACGTTGATCGGATTTGGGATTGTTGCTAACAGTAGTACATCAGTGTGTGACTTTATCACCCGTCCACTGCACAACAACAAACACGTTATCATTGCATTTGCATCCTTCTGCATTGCTGGGACGTCCTGCAAAACGTCGATGTGTGCAGCACAGCCGTTCTCTTCTCTATCTCCAACCGTTCGTTCTGGAAGATCTCAAACGTCAGCTGAAAGCATCTCGTTACTCTTTTGTCTTCACCCTCCACCCTTCCCCTCGGTTTCTGAAAGATAATTTATTCTTTACGACCGTCGTGTCTCTCCCACTCACAGCTGCACGCTATCCATAAGCTCATCCCGCGCTAACAGATTGCTAGTCTGAGATTTGTGTCTCTACCCGGTTGGTCCCGTGAAATCACCCACAGTATTCAAAAACAGAAACCACAGTCGAGGTTGAACAGCGGTGTACATTTATATGCATGCTCCTTGTCTGATGCTTTATGGGTAATGCTAGGATATAGTTCTCAATCTTTCTAGAGAGGTCACAACCTGCTAAAATAATTTCACAAGAGTCTCTTTAAATGTTGATCTATTTGAGCGAATTAACGCTGCCTCAACCAATGACATGATTTGGGGGCGTGGTTATTCAATGAGGTGAACAGTCATTGGGTTTCACTAACCATAAGCGTACACTGAGTAGGATTTACTTCGAAAACTTTTCGAGCTTTTCTTAATTTCGCAAAGAACTACTGAGGAATGGCAAAGAAACATGAAACATGAACATTTGAAGTATATAGAATGAAATTGTTTTTCTTGTAAAACGTACACTAATAATTAATAAACAAATTTTTCACGAACATATCCACTTCTAAAATCTATTCTCTATTTCACATGTATACTAAATTTGATGCTATATATATATATATATATATATATATATATATATATATATATTTCAAATTTGAATAAAACATTATTGGAGTACATTTTCCCAAAGAATTGTGTAGATATATGTGTATTTACACAATTTTTGTGATGGTTTTTGTCACAAAAAAAAAAAAAAAAAAAAAAAAAAAACTTCATAGACTACAGTACATTTTGCAAGAAAATACTATTTCAGTCATTCTACTTCAAAATTGTACAAATAATTCAATGTTATATTTGCTGTTTCTTTGCAATTATGGTGAAATTTACTAGCAATTTCTGAGTGAAAAATCAGAAAAAAAGTGTAAAATACTACACTTTTACAACATATTTGTTTTCACTGTGCATGTAAATATGAACCATCCACACCATTATTAGTGAATGAAAACGATTTAGTGCTTAACTATGAATAATCTAACCAAAATCTGATTAGTATGCAATCGTATATCACTAATATACGTTAAAGCTAAACTGTAATTTTTGCTATGTTTGATGTGCAGAGGAGGCGGTTTGGGAAACCTGTTTGGAAACAGTCATTATCCAATTATCCAATTCCAAATTTAGACACAAAAATCACATACTTAACCTCAAAGTTAAGAGAATTCACACTGTTATCTGATATTAAAAGTCAGAAATTGCAAGATAAACTCATCATTTCTCATCAAATGATCCGAACTGCTCTTTACTCAATTGACCAGTTTTAATTCTCCTTCAGGATAAACATTTCACGCAGTTAAGTGGGAACTCTATGTAAAAGAGCAACATTTGCACAATAAAATTGCAGAACATTCTGTGTTTTATTAGTCGCTAAGCATTTCTGAGCAGTTGTAAACGAACAGTGATCTATTAAAGCAGTCGCTCTCTCTCACCCGTGTGAGTTACTGATGCATTGCTGTGGGATCGAGCCGTTTCTGTGTGAATAAATCTGCCGGAGTGGAACTCGCATTGAACAAACCATCTTGACACCAGAACAAAAGGCGCTTTAGAGGAGAGCACACACACCATGGACTCTGTTTTTCTCTCTCATATTTTTTAATGACAAAATGTTTGCCAGAAACAGGTGGATTTATTTTGGGCAATCCGGGGTATAGTGATGGAGCTTAGATGGTTCCGGGCCCCAGGGCTTCAGACAACTAACAAAACACATCTTACTTCTGCTTTGCTGCCTGTCTGTAATGCCTTTCAGCCGAGAGCATGATGCTTTCCCTCGACTGACACCCTTAAAATCCATGAATGGACTCCTAAATAATGCTGTACTCACAGCAGAAAGAGTTTCAGCTTGTGCGTGTTATATAAATTAAAGTAATATTTCAGTTTAAGGCTAAATATACATTTGGATTTGAATGCACCATTATTTAGACACATCCAATACAACTTTCATTGGAAACTAGTTTGAATAGTGTGTAGATTTACCTAAAAAGGTACATGTTTTCAGGTTTTCCAAAAAAAAAATATTGTTTGAGAGTGAATATAATTAGATTAGATATAGTAACAATGCCTGAAGTATCATTTGAGAAACATTTTAGCATTTTCTGTTCATACAGTTAAAGTTATTGGTAACTAAAACAGTCTTTTATTTTATTGTATTTTAAATATATATAATTTCTGTTTAAATTTTCGCTGCAAAAATATTCCAAATGTCAGTCAACTTAAATCCCAAAGTATGCAATCAAAAGTCAGATATCTCCATCATTTCTCATCAAATCCATATTCATTTTACAGCTCTAAGCTCTATACTTTTTCACTTTTTCTAAGGAACTTTAGGAGAAACGTCTGAGACAAAGTCCCATGCAATGAAGCACTATGAAAAAGCATAATATCTACCGCAGTACAAGAGCAAATCAACCTAAACCCTCTTGTTTTTTTTCTCCTTAATTCCAAAGATAACTCCGCACATGCCACAATCAAGCGAACGGACCACAAGATATCATAAACATGTGTTTTCCTCACAAACGTAAAGAAAGGCTGGATGGGCGAGCTGCTTGCTTGATTTAACTATGATATCTAATGATGTATGTTTCCTCCTCATGCCCTATTAAGATTAAGAGTGACTGGAACTGCGCAATATGGGCACAATATCCGGCCTCAAATATGAGTCACAGCGAAATATCACTGCCTCATTTTAGGCAGCTTTCCCAAATGGGCTTCGAAAACATGGAAGTGGAAAGCTGTCCCTGACACGGCCAGGAAACAAGCATAAAAAGCCACCAATGCAATTAATCTTGTCATTTATAATGGGGAAATGCCGATGAGTCTTTTCTTTTCGGGTTTAACGATCATTATGTTGATAGGTGATGTGTGTTTAATGGGTTTTCAGGCTTCTGAAATACAGGAAACTGGAGTTGGGATTCATCCTGATGTCATGTGTGCTTGAAAACACCAATGTTTGGGATAAAACCTAGTTGAAAACTTTTGCATTAAAAAAAATTGATTAATTTAGAAAGCAATCAACCAGCAGGAACAAAACAATGCAATAGTAAATGCAAAAAATAAAAAGCAATTAATCATATAACTGTGATATAACTGTGATGTAATAATATTGATGGAAAAGTCAATAGATTTTTCCGCTTTTAAAATTGAGAAGAGAAACTACTTCCCAGATCTTTTCTATTTGAAATCCAAACTCTGTTATAGTAATGCAAATAGTTTTTTCACTTGTTGATACTAATATAAAATATTATACAATATTATATATTTGATGTAATATTTATTATTTATAAAAGGTTACATATAATGAAATACTAATAACATATTATATACTGTATATATCAATTAAAACAATATTGTATATAATATATAACCTAATATACAGTCAAAACATCAAATATATTAAATGATATAGATAAAAATATATATTACATAATAAATACTGATATAAAATATTATACAATATTATATATTTGATGTAATATTTATTATTTATAAAAGGTTACATATAATGAAATACTAATAACATATTATATACTGTATATATCAATTAAAACAATATTGTATATAATATATAACCTAATATACAGTCAAAACATCAAATATATTAAATGATATAGATAAAAATATATATTACATAATAAATACTGATATAAAATATTCTATCATATAAATCAAAAATATTACATATTGTCTAATATGTTATGTAAAATATTTTATATAGTATACAATATATTATATAACATGCGTTTCAGGACCCAGTTTCCCCAAAGAGTTATTTTCCCCTGCAAAAACATCCCAGATGTCAGTCAACTTGATATGTATTTTACTTTTAATTGCATCGTATCTGAATAGAAAAAATATCAGTGCGGCACTCTGTAACATATCCAGAAATATACTCGTTCCACATTTCATGAACTGAGGAAGGATCTTTGAATCACAGAGACTGGTTTAGCAAAGTCGGAAAAAGGAAAAGTGGCCCGAACGTCTATGGCATACCTTAATGAGAACTACGGCTAGATTACAGCAAAGATGAACCCATGCTAACATGCGTCAGCTGACCAAAAAAAATAAAAAATGACAGTGGTTTCATAAGTCAACACATCATTAGCCATCAAACGTTCCTGTTGCAAAACACAGGGCCTTTCTCCTACCCTCTACAAGACGTTTTCAGTCACAAACTTCTACAAAGTCTTTCTCTCGGTTTACACTTAGTACAAAAGAACACATTTCTACCCGTTAGCGCTTCGGTTCCTTAGGAGACTATGACATATAATATAGAATAATTTATTTTCAGTGTTCAAACAGATAGATCCAGTGTGACTGGATAACTAACATACTCTACCAGGTTCCAGTTGGCATTTATACATCCTCGATTTGCACTGAGCTCACAACGAGTTCCTCCGTGGCGTTTTGAGACGATGCCGAGTCCCACACTACGAATCCCAGCATGCACGGCTGGCATCCTGCAGTCCTTTAGCGCGAGTCAGTGCACGTACCTCCGGGCTCGTACCTACCGATAGAGTTTAGTATTTTAACTCTGTGTTAAAGCAAATATACATTCTGCTGTGCAAAACGAGCCGAGCGATTCATTTGCAGGTGAACACCTCCGTCCTCTCGCTACAGGTGTTGCATTTCACAAAACAGCACCACTGGAATTTACAGTTGCATTGCCACACTTTGGTGTACTGATGCGTGTTGTAGCCCCGCCCACAGCACATGAGGTCACAACTGTCCGTGTGAGGCGATGTCCGGTTGCACAGCCGCCCCTGCGTCCCCACGCTCCCCGTTTTGGCGTCCTCTTCGCAGTAGTTGGGCGAACGCTCGATGTAGACCAAGTCTGTTTCTAAGGGCTTCTGGTAACCGTCCGCCTTCTTCACCTTGAGGAAGGTGGGCTGCCGCAGGCGCGAGGCGCGGACCACCTCCACATGCACCGCTTTGTTGTACTTGTCCTTCAGGACGTAGCCGATTTCGCGGAACTTGGGTAGTGTGGTCCAGCAGGTTTTGGTGGTGCAGGAGCCCGACACGCCGTGACACTTGCACTCCAGCTTCATCCGTTCCTCCAGAACCTGCGGGAAACAGTACGAGTCTCGGTTAGTGTGTCTATAATCAATAGGGCTGTCCCCAACGAAGGATTTTCATAGTCAAATCGGAATTTCGAATCTTGCCGATATTCAAATCACATGTTTTGGGGGCGGGGCAATTTTTTTTTTACCAAGAGTCAAGTCAGACATTCGATAGTCAAGATTACAGATGATTAACACATAGAAAATGTACAAGATACAAACGTGGTAAATAATGTTTTGCGTTTTGATAAAAAAAATTGTTAACATAATCATCAGCAAAACCCTTAGATATCACAAACATTTTTTTTTTTTTACAATAGTGCTCTCTTTATAACGTTATGTACATTATGTAGTTATTAATGTTCTGCGTTTTTGTTTTGAGCTGCGTGCTGAAGATGACCAGTAGAATGAAGTAGCGGGTTTTTAAACAATGGGATTTAACTCGTCATTTATCTCATATAAAATACTCTTCGTTATTTATACAACATAACGTTAATGTTACGATTTATAGTCTATCTGCACAAAATGCCCGGAATGCATGAACATTTCGGAACGTGTCAGAAAAACGGCAACTAAACTCTAACAATTCACAGCCGCTAAAACGAGATAAACAATATAAACACAATATATATAAACTAGATGAAATGTTTTTAAATCACTCGTAAGCTACCTTACTTGATCGAAAAAAAAATCGAGTTTTTCACCCGTGTCCATTTGTGTCTTGTTAAATGTATAAATCCCTGCCGCCAAGATGCTCCTATCGGTCGCGGACTATAGAAAGTGAAACTTACATCTATAGGGGTGGTTGGATTTTAAATATTTATTTGAAGCTTCTTTCTTTTCAGATTTTTATTTACAGTATTATCTAAATAGTCTGTATACTTATTGGGAGAAAACCAGTAGTTCGAGCACCCCCATATAACCAAAATGGCATGATCATAACACCTTGTGCAAATATTTAACTGAGAGATTGGTATCGAATCAGGTTACTCCAAATTGAAGCATCGAATCGTCAACTAACCACATCAAATTAACCAACGCTGACTGTGTCAGAGAAACTATTTGTGACCCTAATTGAACTATGGGCTAATCCTGGCTTAGTCTAAGCCTTTTCTGTGAAATCAGGCCAAGATGTATTATTATATGATCTCTGTTTTTTAGCTTTTTACAATTAAAGTACCGTATTTTCCGCACTATAGATCGCACTTTCTCATAGTTTGGCTTGTGCTGCGACTTATAGTCAGGTGCGACTTATTTATCAAAATTAATTTGGCATGAACCAAGAGAAATGAACCAAGAGAAAACATTACTGTCTATAGCCGCCAGAGGGCGCTTATATATGTTTTTTTCATCATCATGATGTATTTTTGGACTAATGCGACTTATACTCAGCTGCGACTTATAGTCCAAAAAATACGGTACTATCAATTATAAGACTGGTGTGCTGTGTTGGTCACCATTTGATATCCGATATAAAATACTAGCTTACAGTTTATTGTATTCTTCCTAATGTTTTAAAAGTAGTACTGTAAATGAAACAGAATGCATAATGCAATGGTAAATGCAGTAGTTCAGTGTTGTCATATATCTATGCCTCAGCACAGTTCAAGACAGGCGCATCAAAAAAAGAAAAAAATACACACTAAATTTCTCTACAGTTAACCGACAAATAATGCAACGTCAAAAAGCTCAGGTTAAATGATTATTAGTTACACATCAAAATGGAAAAGGTCGATGATGGCCACATTGCTCTGTCAAGAGCGATGCACATTCAACATACTTCAGAAATAGTATGAGAGTAAGCTATTCTGAACACTTAAACACAACACACGGAAATCAGCCTTTTTATGGTTTGCACTGGGCTGTTTGGAAGACAAGCAATGTACATGCAGTGGAAAAACCATATGCTGGCGTAGCGACGATCTAATGTGCTACATTAATACTGCTGAGACTTCAGACGCTCGCTACTGATCCGCACTGCCAGTTACCCATCAAACCTACTCTTTAATTCTCTCTACCTTCCTGCACACCACATCTATGAGCAGGAAAAATAAATATAAATCTCCTATAACCAAACACCATGATACTCCCGGTTAGAAGTGGATTATTGAGCTATTTAATGCTTTGCAGATCTTTCACAGCAGTGAAGCTACCGAACGTCATCAAATGGAAAGAAAGCGGAAGAAACCTGCATTACAGATGGAGAAAGGGTTCAAATCATCAAGCACACATGTACAGTGCACTGCAAAGAAATGGAGATGATTTATTTTTAGATTAACATTAGATATCAATACTGTATGAAAAGCTGAAAGACTTTTTCCAGACCCTTTTCTCTGTCTGGCACGACTCCTCACCAAAAGCAATTATTATGTCCCTGGAAAACACATGTAAACTAATTGATCAATCCCACAAAACTGTCTTGACCCAAGCGAGGCCATTGACAGTTAAAGTTGGTTGGGAGATCTTGATTTAGACAGGGTCTGCTCAATAACAAAAGAGGTCAGAAGGATTGTTCTGGCAAGACATTTATACTACAGTGTCTACAGTGATGTTTTGTACTTCCTGGCCTTTTCCTATGACTCATATCAAGCCTGCCAGTTTTCCATTTTAATAATAAAAAAATGGTTCCTAATTGGCCTCTAATTGAATTATGCTAAAAATGAACAGAATAAATATATTATTGCATTATAATTTTACATTTTAAAAATGTACTTGTTCTAAAACCTATTGAGCTGGCCAAATAAACCACACTGTATGATTGTAAGGCATCTTTCTCACACACACACACACACACACACACACACACACACACACACACACAGACTGCATGCATTATAAGGCATAATACTTTTTTAAAGACTGCATTGAAAGGCATAATGTCTATGAGAGTTTATGAAAAGTCTATGAAAACCATGCATTTTTAAGTTGCATACATATAACTGATATTGTGTATGTGTTTACGTGTGTGTGTGTGTGTGATATATTAAAAAGCACTAAAAATATATATATAATTATTTTATTACTTTTATATTGTTCCTTTTTTAATATTGTAAAATTGCAATTATTAATATTGTGTATATATATATATATATATATATATATATATATATATGTATATATATATATATATTTATGTTATTATACAGTCGGTTTTATATATATATATATATATATTTTTTTTTTTTTACTGCTTTTTAATATTCCTTTATATATTATATTTTTTATTATACTTTTAACATTTATTTAAATCTTGCATTGTCAATATTACAAAATTAACATTACATAGTATCTAAAGAAAGGCAGTCGGTTGGGCTAAAAGAGTCTGCTAAATGACTAAATGTAAATGTAATAACAAGTAGAATGTCTTAATTCTGCCATGCAGTAATTTCATAAAATGTAAACTGGATTTTTATCCATTACTTAACCAATTAACAAATTTTTCCCTTGTAAAACACTGATTATTTGAACACCCGTACAATGTTGAAATCAGTCCCACATGGCTTCAATGCATCAATGTTGATTCTGCAGAGAAATATGTTCATGACTACCGTGGATTCAACATACAACGAGCCAGCGTATGCCCACAGGCAACAGCTTTTCGAAATGAACGATGTGTTACTTCACAAGCCGTCCGAAGGCCCGCAGCGCTGTTTACATTTGCCTGGATACACTTACATCCACAGCGCTAATATGGACCAGTTTTGGCCCCGGCTCGCTCCAACCACATACACGTATGATAGCAATTGAAATTCCAGAGCGGCAACTTCCATCTTCCCCCATCCAGAGTCATATGGTACGTCCCGTCCCCCATACCCTATGATGCTATGGCTCCACGATTGCCATTGTGGGTCCTCTATAAAAGACGAGAAAAAAGCCTGACTCAATGGAGCGAGGGCTGTGTTTTCAGTGCTGCAGAAAGACTCGCAATAATATCCTGTTACAGGCTTTAGACTCGATGATTCCATACAGCGGCCCGCGATGGGATTGGCCAGGCTCCAGCTGGCAACCGCAATCCTGGGGCTCAGTCCCGGCTCGGCTCAGGCTCGCTCACACCATAAAGCCCTGTGTTATTAATTAGATCCATTTGTCACCAGAGTGCATGCGGTTCTGCTGTTTCAGTTCATGTTGTTTTGTGTTCTTGGATGACTAACAGCTATCAAACAAACAAACATGGCCAGAGCGGCGAGCGGCCAAACCGAGCTTGAACCGGGATCAAGGCGGGAACCAAGAAAACACGCAGTAATTGGCTGAAATGAAACAAGTTGCTGAAAATGGCTGACTGTTGGGGAGCGATCGAGCTTGCTTTGGGTTGCTCGGTGGGGGAATCGTTTTAGATGCCACCTGAAACACCTGTTTTACATGGGAAGAATGAACTGCGCCACCCACAATACGGCGAACGGTTTTGGAGGACCGTCAAGACCAGCCACACCACACGTCTTTGCAGAGCCAAACTCTAAAACGCTCTTTAAGCTGAAAAAACTGACATCGAAGTCTAAATGCATTTGTCTTTTCAGCATGAATTAATGGATACATTTCTAAAGAATTCGTTATTTGTTTCTTCAACTAAACGGCGGCCAAAAGGCGCTTCCAAGCTTCAACGTTTTAAAGCTTCTGACATCTAAAACAGATTAAGTAGCACTGTCTGGAAGATTTTCCCAACCGTGCAGTCAAACAAAATGGATAAATGTTTCTGAAAGGCGACCATGACCAATGTTGGTAAACTGTCAAATTAAAATGCTCTAGAGAGATAACAAATGCATGCACAAGAACTTTTCCCTGAAGATTTTATTTGTTTCTTCAAGGCAAAAACTCTTCCAAGCTTTAAAGTTCTTCAAACAGCTTCTGAAGCCTAAACAGATTAAGGAGAACTGTCTGGATGCTTCTCCCAATCGTGCAGTCAAACAAAACTTTTGGATGAATGGTCTGGCAGTCTTGCAGAAACAACGCTGCTAAAATGTCAAATCTAAATGTTTAAGCTTGTGCAGGAAAAAGCCTCACCTTCCGGCCAGCTTCGTTGTTATGAAGGTTCATCAGCCGCCTGGCATTTTTTTTAATCTCCCGTGCATCCACGAACTTCCTGGAGAACTCAATGCCGTATTTGATGTCCGCGGAGCATCCACCCCATTTCCAGCCCTCCTCCTGATTGTAGTAGCCCTGTTTCTCCCTGTCGCAGCCGCAGTGGCTCATGTTACCCTGGCTGCATGCGGCCGTCACGGCGTGGGCGACCCCAGCGGCGGTGATGGCGTAGGTGAATGCCGCCTCCCTGCTGCCTGGGGGGAAGAGGGAACAGGCTGTGACATCTGCTCAACAGGACTCAATCACCAACAAATTTGCATGCACAAACTACCAAAACCAACAGTAACAGTAACAGTAACTGATTACATGTAATCTGGATTACATAATAGTAATTAAAGGGTTAATTCACCCAAAAATGAAAATAAGATCATGTCTTAATCACCCTCAAAGCATCCTATGTGTTATGTTATAAATTGTCCTGGCTCTTCTAAGCGTTACAATGGCAGTAGGCGAGTGTTTTTGTTCAAAAGTCCAAAAGTAGTCAAATAAAGCATGTGCATCCATTATGAAAAGTGCCTCACAAGGCTTTAGGGGGTGAATAAAGGCCTCCTGTGGTGAATCGATGCATTTTTGTAAGAAAAATAGCCATATTTTAAACATTAAAATCACTTTTTTCTCACGTCTGCTGAGTGTGATACGTGCAAGCAATTCCAGCGGATGATTTAGTCAGTATACAATATGTCGCGCATGTTCCAGTGAGAAGCACATTATTTAGAATTAGAAGCACAAAACGAGGATTTGTAAAGACAAACATAGGAGGATTTCATTTTAAGTCAAGAATAGACTGGTTAGTCTTTGCTCAAGGAAGGAAACTTTGCTTCCTTTGCTCCTGTAAACAAACTCGCAAGACTAGCATATCTCACAGGTGCATGCACACGTTTATAATGTTTTAAATATAGTTATTTTTCTTACAGAAATGCATTGATTATCTACAGGAGGCCTTTATTCATTCCCCGGAGCCATGTGAGGCACATTTTATTATGGATGCACTTTATTTGACTACTTTTGGACTGTTGAACAAAAACACCCGCCTACTACTTCTAATGCTTGAAAGAGCCAGGATCATTTTTAATATAACTCTGATTTGAATTCATATGAAAGAAGAAAGTCATATACATGTAGGATGCTTTGAGGGCAAGTAAAACATTGGCTAATTTTCATTTTTGGGTGAACTAATCCTTAAGTACTTGTAATTAGATTATATTATATTTTAAATGCTCATAATCAGATTACGGTTCTTATGGATTACACATTTACAGATTATTCACACAATAGCAGTTCATTATTAATAATTTATTGATTCTCTCTCTTTTTTCCCTTTTTTTTTGTTCATGTGATGCAGAGATTACCAAACCTTTTTTTCTGTCAAACCACTTTGACCAAAAACATTTACTTGAAGTCCCCCTGAGATTTGAAGTTAATATTTAAATAATTTATTAACACATTTGCATGTTCTCTGATTGGTTAACAATAATCCCATTTATATTTTACCTATAAACAAGTTATGTCAAAAGTACTCTAAAAGTAATCCAAAAGTAGTCCCACTAAATCACCTAAAACAAGAAATTCTCACTTACATTACTGACTACAATTTCCAACATATTATTTTGTAATCTGTAAAATAATCTAATTTGTAAGAGTTTCCCGAAAATTTTAATTTATTTGATTTTTTTAAAAAGCTAAATTTGCTATCTCCACTGTTGAGGTGTTCGGATACTCAATATCTTCAGGGAAACATGACTTGGTATCTTTGTATATAATCTTTTAGAAAATGGAGTGGTATGGAATAATGATAGTAATATTTTAGAGAAGCAATTTCAAGTGAGAATGTATGATTAGTACAGATTTCTGTGTAGCTTCCAAAGATGAAAATGTGTGATAAGCTGGTTTCATCCCAGCTGCCGAATAGTGTTTCTGTACACCTTTGGGGAAAAGGCTGCAGCTGTTAACCAGCGGCCGCAGATGTTACTCAGAGTGTGAGAAAGAAAAACCAAGGTGCTGTCCAAAGTGCTGAATTCTCCTGCCAAAGCACCTTACAAACCCACCACAAGAAACACAGTGAGGTACATTTGGCCCTCCGTTGCTGCTACTGCTGGGACGGCCGGCAGGTTCCTCTCACACACACATCTGGATCTTTATTTAACATGAAACATCGAGCAAACATAGCAGGACATTCACAGTAGATCAGCTCAACAATCACAGGAACAGCTATCTCTGGTCATCTCAGCAGAGCCAAACTCTCTTATCAAAAGCTGTCTTTTCTAAAGAGAGGTGTGCTGTTACTTTAAGTGATCACATGTATGATTTTTACATCCTGGATAGAAAAAAAAAATAGCAACAAAACTATTTGTCGAAAACGAGAGATGCACACTGATTGGAATAATTTTCTTGGCCGAAGCCAATTTCTGTTTTATTTATTTATTTATTTTGTAAGAGTGACCTGCCAATACTGATTTTTTTCAGATTCTGATTTTCTCTCTAATTATTATAATTGACAACATATACAAACAAAAACCTGTGCTTTTTTAATGCAAAGATTATTTTAAATTATTAAACATTACAATTCCCCCAATCTGGACAAAGTTACATGTTTTCTCGCTTAACTCTCAAAATAAAATGCTCTGTTACAATAAAAAAGGTAGAAATAACAATTAACTGCAAGGAATATTTTTTAAACATACAAATAAGAAATGTTGAAATGATGATGATGATATGAAACCAAACCAGTAGGTGGCAGTTTGAATGAGTGAGTCATTTAGTCCTTCATTCAACAGATTTGTTCAAACGACTGATTCATTCAGAAACGACACAAGTGACTATTTGGATTTATTCCGTAACAAAACACTGTCGTGTGTTGCTGGGAGACACACAACGGTTCTGCTGTGGCTTTGATTGGAACTATTTTCATCAGCGAAAATAAGCAAAAACAGTAAATTTTGTGTCTAACTAACGTAATACAATGCAATGGTGTTGAAACATTTTAGTCGTGCATTGTTGCATACCTAAGTTATATAGTAATATTATTTAAAACGTTGTTACTCTGCAGTATGCATCTATAAATTTCTGTGTGTGCTGTTGCGCTCATTTGTTTTGATTTCTGCCTTCGGTTGTTGTTCAGATGTTGTTAGTTTTGTTAGTCTCTCTCCCAAACTCACTCAGGATGTGCAGGCCTCATCTGGCACAACATAAATATATCATCAGTCGCTGTAAGTGTGACCGGTCCACACCAGTCATGCAGAAAATCAACTAATTCCAGTCCCTGGCTGGTCGATCGGTGCATCACTAGGCAAAACCAATCTTAACACCATATCAACTCCCAAGCAACCAGCTAAAATACCCTTGCAAGCACATTAATCATTACAGTTTTTAATTCTAATTAATTTGCAAAGTTGTTACAAACCTTTGTCATTATGGTGTATGGACTGTAGATTATTAATGTGTGGAATAAAAGCAATTTACATCAATTTAAAATAAGGCTCCAACATAAAACGTGACCAAAAAAAGTTATGAATAGTTTAATAAAGTTATTGAAGAGTATGGCCCTACACTGCGTAGCAACTTTTCAGCTTAAATTGGTTTTCTTATGGTTTACCTAAAGACTCCTACGATTTTTGTCAAGATGCTGGTTTGCTGTATCCTGAACGATACAAATACCGGAGCTCGAGGCACAGCCTTATTGTCTCATTTTCTCCCAATATTTTTAATTTTGTCACTACATGCTGGAGTAAAATTAACTGTTTGCCTTCCACTGGTGTCGATCATAAAAATGTAATATCTGTCTCCTGCATGGCGAACTAATCACTGTTGTCTTATTCGCATAGACCAGTGCATGCTGCATTGTTTAATGCCTGCTCAATGAATGTAAAGGTGCTGCTTTTAGCCTCATCTTTGAAAAAACTTGGACTTCCTGTTTTTAACTGAATCGTGGCATAAAGGAGATGATTGGCTACTGTGGCGAGTGGGGCGGGGCCGAGAGGCGTGGGAACGAGGAGTGAGGCCAGGTGTAGTGATTGGAGATGAGCTGCACCTGCGCACCACCGCCGGTATCGAGTCCCACGTAGGAGATGGAAGGATATAAAACTGGAGCGACGACCGTGAAGGACGAGAGAGGACCAGGCCTGGACATTATTTTATGTTTTGGTTTTTATGTGCGCGCACCAGTCGTCCGCGAGGGGCTGGTGTGCGGTTTTGTGTTTATTTTGAATATTAAAGTTTGATTTTGATTGTGCACCGGTTCCCGCCTCCTTCTTCCCGATGAATAGGAAGTTTTTATCATTACAGTTACTGTTTAATCAGATTAGTCCTCCTGGATTTGGAACTATAACTAATTGGTGATTACAGAGCACTAATTAAGACTACAAGATCTGCTTATTTCTCTCAGACTATTGAAAACAACCACGGAAACCCAAGACACTTGTTTCAAACTATAAATTGTCTGCTTCAAGTTAAAGCTGTTTCCACCATGCCGTTTTCTTTTTTTTAATTCTAAAGTTGATAATGTTGGTAAACAAATTTCCATTTCACCCTTTTCTACTACCACATCACTGTTCATCTGGGTTCACTGGTGTTCTTTTTACTAACTTTCCTCAACTGAGACTCTCAAACGGGAGGAATCTAGCATGAAATCTACCACTTCCTTGCTAGACCCTATTCCCACTAGCTAATTTAAATCTTGCTTTGATGCTTTGTGTCCTGCTGTTCTCAGAATTATAAATGACTGGGCTTGTTCCAGCAGCATTAAAGATTGCTGCTGTAACCTCTGTACCAAAAAAAATTAAATTTCAATAACTTTCGTCCTATTTCAAATCTCCTGTTCTTGGCAAAATTACTTGCTTCTCATTTGTGTAACCATTTCACAGTTAATAATCTTTTGAACCTTTTTAGTTGGGTTTTCATAAATTTCACAGTACTGAGATGGCCTTGGTCAAAGTCACCAATGATTTGTTGATGGCTTATGACTCTGGTGCAAAATCTATTCTTATTCTTCTTGATCTAAGAGCTGCGTTTGATACTGTGGATCACAATCTATTACTTACTCGTCTTGAAAGAGTGTTTGGTGTGTCTGGCACTGCCTTAAGGTGGTTAAGGTCTAATTTTACTGCTTCCATTTTGTTTCTATGGGTGGTTATAGGTCTGAGATTAGCTCTGTCTCAACTGGCGTCCCTCAGGGGTCTGTTTTAGGTCCTTTACTTTTTTAACATTTATTTGTAACCTTTAGGCCACCTTTTGAGATCGCTCGGCGAGATTCAGCTGCCAGGATCTTAACTGGGACTAGGATTACCAGTCAAATTAATCCAGTGTTAGAATATCTGCATCGGCTCCTGGTCAGGTTTATCGTGGATTTCAAAATTATGATGCTTACTTTTAAAGCACTACTACATGGTCTGGCACCAAATTACCCTACAGAATTGTTACACCCATGCAATCCTAGTCGTAGATTGCATTCATGTCAGTCAAACTTGTTGGTTGTTTCTCAAACATTTCTAAGATCTATGGGCTTTCTCATCTATGCTCCTGTCCTTTGGAATTCTTTGCCGCTTGAACTTAGGGAAGTTTAGCATTATGATGTTTTTAAAGTTCAACTTAGGAATTTTTTTTTTTTTTACTTGCATTTGCTTGTTGCTTTTGTATTGTTTTTTTATTATATTGGTTATATTGTGTTCAGCACTTTAAGCACTTTTAAAGGCGCTTTATAAAATAACATTTATTATAATCACTTTCGCAATTGCTTATTTTTATCTATTAATGAAAATGTATGGCTTCATGAAATTTACATTTAAAAAATATTAGAAATAATGAGACCATAATATTCAACGAGCCAGCTTGTGACAGCAGAGAAAACTTTCACTCCTCACACACTGGCATGTACAATACAATTCTTCGACTCAAACACACATACACACAGTGTAATGTGTAATGTAATCGCAAAAGCAGGAAAAGAAGATTAGTGCAAATGTAATGGCAAAAGCACAGACTAGCGTTTGGCTCCCACACGCACACACACAAAGACTTTAGAGAAATGAAGGGGTGTTGATGGACTGTCACCCCTGTTGTGTCTGGATCTACAACGGCTGCTAATGAGACCAAATTATGTAGAGAAACTGAGAGAGCAGATGCAGAAGTTCTATTTGAGGCCAGTAAGTTCTATGCTCAGAATATACTATTTATGAAGCATACAGTCTATGTGCAGTATATGTGCAGTAAACAACGGGGCACAGTAGATAAAATAATCTACTTTCCTTTTCAGTTTAATTACAGACACAGAGTTTTCATCCCTTTTTTTTCTTTAATTGGCCAAAAGTTAAGACATTTTTAATCAAAATCTAATTGGCTATGCAATATATTTTTCAAAATGTTCTTTCTTTCTTTTTTTATGATTTTAGTTTTTTGCCTTTATTGCGATATAGGACAGTTAGTTGGCAGGAAGTCAAGTGGGGAGCCTAACCCTAACCCAAAATTAGCATGTTAGCGCAGGCAAATTAATGACATGAAAAATATTTAACACAGTTAATGCAGGGGCGGAGCTAGGGTTGCACCGTTAACACAGGGGTGGAATTAGGGTTGCGCGGTTAAGGCTGGGCGGAGCTAGGGTTGCACGGTTAACGCTGGGGCGTAGCAAGGGTTGCACGGTTAACGCAGGGGCGTAGCAAGGGTTGCGCGTTAACGCAGGGGGCAGAACATGGGTTGCACAGTTATTGCAGGGGTGGAGCTAGGGTTGTGCAGTTAATGCAGGGGCGGAGCTAGGGTTTCGCACTTAACACAGGGGCAGATTAGGGTTGCACAGTTAACACAGGGGCGGAACTAGGTTTGCGCTATTAACGCAGGGGTGGGAGACTAGGTTTGCGCAGTTAACACAGTGGTGGAACTAGGGTTGAGCAGCTAACGCAGGGGCGGGACTAGTGTTGCGTAGTTAACACAAGGGTCGAGCTAGGGTTGCACTGTTAATGCAAGGTTCGAGCTAGGGTTACACGGTAAATGCAGGGGTGGATCTAGGGTAACATGGTTAATGCAGGGGTGAAACTAGAGTTGCACGGTAAATGCAAGGGCAGAGCTAGGGTTGCACAGTAAATGCAGGGGTGGAACTAGATTTGCGCAGTTAACGCAAGGGCGGAGCTAGGGATACACGGTTAACGCAATGGTCGAGCTAGGGTTACAGGGTTAATGCAGGGATGGAACTAGGGTGACGCGGTTAACGCAGGGGTGAAAATAGAGTTACATGGTTAATACAATGGCAGAGCTAGTGTTGCACAGTTAATGCACTGGTGGAGCTAGGTTTTTGCAGTAAATGCAGTGTGGAACTAGGGTTGTGAAGTTAACACAGGTGCAGAGCTATGGTTGTGCAGTTCATGCATTGACGGATCTAGGTTTGCGCAGTTAACGCAAGGGTCGAGCTAGGATTACACTGTTTACGCAAAGGTCGAGCTAGGGTAATGTGGTTAACGCAGGGGTGAAACTAGGGTTGCACGGTTAATGCAAGGGCAGAGCTAGGGTTGCACAGTAAACGCAGGTACTGAGCTAGGGTTTCGCAGTAAATGCATGAGCGGGCTAGGGTTCCACAGTTTATGCAGGGGCATAGTTAGGGTTGGCCATCCCACTCACAACTGCTGCTTCTATCTCTTTTTTACTTGACATGGACTGCATTCATTCAGACACAGAATGACCACATCACCCGGGATACTTTTCAGATGCATACTCCACTTCGTGCCAGGCGCAATTTAAACAAGCGCAGAAATAGTACCGGTGATGAGGAGCTTCAGTACAATTACAGGGAACTGCAGTCAGATGAGATGTTGTCAGGCAGTTTGTCAGTAATATTAATTATTCTGTCCTGTTAGCCATTACACTGTTCTCATAGTACTCGCTCTTCCATTGCACACACAAATACAGCCTGTGTTAATTTTCGTATTAATGCGCGCTTAGCACCGGCAGCTCTTAAAGCAATCGCAGCCAAATAAGCTAATTACCAGCTGCTCTGATGCCTGTTAATCAGAGAAACAAAAGAAACATAGCGGAAATCATCTATAATCAACTTTGAATATAGTGTTGATGAATTTTCTTTCATTTCAGTTTATTTCCTACTTACTGAAAGGCACAGGTAAATATGCAATTTATTATAATGGATTTATGCGAAGATTGTTTTATGTTCACTTAAAATATAAGTTTTTTTTTAAGTCTAATAAATGTTTAAATCAACAGCTCTACAATTACGTTGTAATGTTGAATGGTTAAATATTAAGAAAGAAACAACAAAAGAAACAACAAAGACATCAGTAGGATTGGTATCAGTAAAACTCACCTTAATTCATAAAAAAAAATAAACACTAAACACTAAACAAATATTAAAATATATTGTTTCTACACTAATTTTAAGATTGAATGTGAAGTTATTGCAATATAAAAGAATATTTAAAAAACTTTAATATTAGGTGGGATTAATCATGATTAAAGTAAAAAAAAAATCAACTGATAGCATTGATGAATTTGTTTTATTTTACTGTAATTTACATATATAAGCATATGTTTAAGTTAGCATATATATTTTGTATTTCCAACGTATAGTGAAAAACACAACTTTGCTGCTTTCAAAAGCAAAAAATAAAAAACAAAATGAATACAAGCTCACAAACAAAACGTCCCAATACCAGTTTCCAAGATTTTCTAAAAATACAGTCTTCCCCAGCCTCACAATCTTTCCTATCCATCGCGCAGGCGGTGCCCAATCAGGCTGCTGTCCACATCGGGTTAACGGTACGAGAGGGCCATACTCACAAACGCCAAAGTGAATAAAGCACATCAGAGGAGGCCAGACCCAAAGCCCTGACTCGACTCCAGCTAGAAGCACCCTGGGATAGCCTCGAACCCTGCCAGTGGAAAACTGGACTGACCAGAAAACCCTCAAAGAACTTGGAAGGGAAGGAGAGAGGAATATTAAAACAGATGTCTAATAGAGTTTAGTGGCAAGTGTCTGCGACAGAATCCAAGATCTCTGTGGAAGAGTAACGCTTTGTCTCTGTTTACCCTCACTTTACGTATAATATATATATATATATCCTCATGACCTTATGTAGAGAGGGGGGGTGGACGACTGTGTCTGTCATGCCGGCTGACCGCTTTGGCTCGGAAGGACGAGAGCGAACCACTAAACAAATCACGTTTGACACGGCTGAGGAGATTTACAACCTCTGAGAGAACAAACAATCCCGTTGAACCCTACGATGGCCTGGGCAGCTCCAAATGCTCCATTCATGCCGCCGAACAGACGTAGCGCACTTGAGGGACGCTACGCCCACCTGGAGGGCACTTTGAGGCCGGTGAACACAGCCAAGTTCTGCTAAATCTGCTTTTTCTGCTACATCTGAGGTCAGCGAGAGCATCGAGAAGAGTTATGATGAAGCTACAGTCATCAAATGAGAGGAGAGACAGTCACTGGCGCTGCACTGCAAACTCATTAGTGAAGTCGAGCATCACTCAAAAAGTACAACTCTGTCAAGAGTCACAAATGACAGGAAGAGATTGTGTGTTCTGTAAGTTTTACAACAACCGGAATGAGCAGATCCTGTTCAATTTAACATGAGTGTCTCTGTGTGCTGTGATGCATGCCAGATTCTAGATAATAGATGCAATGTCAATTATTTAAAAAATTGATAAAAAAAATAAAATTAAAATTAAAATAAAATGATTTAACATTTTTACACACAGACACACAAATAATATTCCTTTAAATGTTTAAATATATTAAATGTTTAAAATATAAGCATAAAATATATTTAATGTGTGTGTGTATATATATATATATATATATATATATATATATATATATATATATATATATACACACACACAATAGATTTTTGTATGTATAACCCTATATATAATAATACAATTAAATGCAGTTATTTATTTTCTTTTTTTACTTTGAATCTACTTGCCAGTAGTGATTGGGTGAAATTATTATATTTTTTTACCTTTTCAGAGCAAATACATCAGACATGAAACATGTTTTTATGTTCAGAAATGAGCTGCAAACACAAACACAATATATCTGTAAAAGTGTGCACACATGAGGGAAAAGTTTCCTTTACATGAAATCAAGTTGAAAAACGCAGCTTAATCCAGCACTGGGGGAGTTTTGTGTCTCTCTGCATTTCTAGATCATTCTTGTTCAATGTTTAGCAGCTCTTTAATCACGACTCCATCAAGATAAGCTTTGATGAAGCGCATTACTGCTCTATTGTTCATAAGCGCTTACATTTGAATGCTCTTTAAGATCTGCGATCAAAGAACCACAATAGATCATTTATCACATACGCTTATCATTCATGAAAATGCACGGCGATTTACATTTAAAGTGTATATGATAAGGGTTAAAGTCCATCCATATGTCTAGTTCAGGACAGAGAGATGATCTGATTGTGACAGACGCAGCTTTTATCCTCCTCACATCCTGTTTCTGTCATCCATTCATCCATCCACACAGGAGGAGGGCTTGCTGAATCATCACTGTCTCCTATTCACAAACACACACTACAGCTCTGCACCATTTCAATACACACTCACTTGCACAGAAAAATTGCAAAAGCAATAGTAATAGCAATAATAATACATCCTATTAAATTATACAAAAAACAAAATTATAATGCAAATAAAAATAAAAATAATTATATATATATATATATATAATAAAACTAATTAAAAAATAACATTAAAAAAATTAAAAACAAATAAAAATAATAATAAAGTAAAAAATCATACAAATTACATGATTTTTATGTACACCATTTATTCTTTTTTGTATACACAATTCACTTAAATTAACATTTAAATTAGTATAAATGTAAATGTTATAATATATAATAATTACTAAAATTATTATTATATTTACATTTTTATAAATATAAAAATAAATAAATTAAATATTTTACATTTCAATTAATAAAATAAAAATAGATTTTATTATAATTAAAATATAAACCACTGTAGATACAAACGTATACACACACACACACACACACAGTATTACCTTTAATTAAATGCAATTGTTTTATTTTGCTTCTTTTAAATTTTGAATCTAGTGAAATGATCATTGCTCTAAATAAAAACTAATTAAAAACTAAGATTAAAAATAATATAAAAATCTCTCTTAAAACATTGTCAAAATTTCCAAACTTTCCAGTCAAAATAAAGAAAATTCTGAAGAAAAAAAGGATGTTAATTTCAACCTAAAATGTCCATTTGTAAGCTACTCATATTAATTAAAAAAAAATGTAAAGTGTTTAAAAATTACAGCACAACAGAAGTGGCCTCTTATCTCTTGCTCATTTTCCTACTTTTCTTCCTCTCCGTTTCATTGCTGTTCTGTTTCAGTTCTTAATCCCTGATGAGAACATCTAATCCCTGACCTGCACTAAGCGAACACATTTCCATACGGATACACTCGACTCACGGTCAGTGATTGATTGAACAGGAATACCTCCAGAGGAGATTCAGATCTGCTTCCTGTGGCTGCATGGTGATTTGACTAATCTGCACTTTATCAGTGACAGACGGCCGATGTCAAAGTGTCAGTACCTGCCGAGACAGCGCTCTGACCCTCGCTGCATGCAGGAAAAGGCAAATGCTTGGCTGCAACTCAGACATGTTCGATGATTTAATCCAAGCTTCTAATTCCAAGTAACTCCTGACATTAAATTCCATGTAAGTAGTTGGATTTCACACTTCAGGGCATACGCTTGAGATTTCCTCCTGATAACTGCAACGTCACTTTGAGGAAAACTTCCTTCTCATTCTGTTACTTGCAGACTTGTCTTGAGGCGCTGATGCACAGAAACGAGGCATTTCTGTAAATTATGGGATGTGAGAGAATGAAGCTTGTTTCTACTGTGACTCTCACAACTCAGTCTTTGAAAGTTTTCTTGCAACATTTTTTTTTTGCCACAATAATTGTACATTTTATTTAGCCATTCACAATTTTCTCCCCAAATTTTCCTCCAGTTTATATCTTGCGATTGTAAACACAACACAACTTAAGTTTACATCTCACAATTCTGTTTATATCTCGCAGTTCTGAGTTTATATCTCACAATCCTGAGTTTATATCTTGCAATCCTGACTTTATAACTTGCAATTCTAAGATTATCGCAATCTTGGGTTTATATATCGGAATCCTGAGTTTATATTTTGCAATTTAGTTTATATCTTGCAATCCTGAGTTTATATCTCGCAATCCTGGGTTTATATCTCAAAATCTCAAGTTTATGTCTTGCAATCCTGAGTTTATATCTCACAATCCTGAGTTTATATCTCACAATCCTGAGTTTATATCTTGTAATCCTGAGTTTACCGCAATCTTGGGTTTATATATCGGAATCCTGAGTTTATATTTTGCAATTTAGTTTATATCTTGCAATCCTGAGTTTATATCTCGCAATCCTGGGTTTATATCTCGAAATCTCGAGTTTATGTCTTGCAATCCTGAGTTTATATCTCACAATCCTGAGTTTATATCTCACAATCCTGAGTTTATATCTTGCAATCCTGAGTTTACCGCAATCTTGGGTTTATATATCTCAATCCTGAGTTTATATTTTGCAATTTAGTTTATATCTCGCAATCCTGGGTTTATATCTCAAAATCTTGAGTTTATATCTCGCAATCCTGAGGTTATATCTCACAATCCTGAGTTTATATCTTGCAATTCTATGATTATCGCAATCTTGGGTTTATATATCGGAATCCTGAGTTTATATCTTGCAAACTTGTGTTTATATCTAGCAATCCTGAGTTTATATCTCACAATCCTAAATTTATATATCGCAAACCTGAGTTTATATATCGCAGTCCTGAGTTTATATTTTTCAATTCTGTTTGTATCTTGCAAATTCAGAGTTTGAATTTCAGAATTCAGTTTGTATTTTGCCATTTTTATCAAAAAATTCTGAGTTTACATTAATTCTGATTTTCTCACAATTCTTTGTTTATGTTTCGCAATTCTGAGTTTATCACATCTGCATTTGTAGCTTGACATTCTGAGTTTATATCTCGCAATCTCGAAATCCTGAGTTAATATCTCTAAATCCTGAGTTTATATCTTGCAATTCTGAGATTATCGCAATCTTGGGTTTATATATCGCAATCCTGAGTTTATATCTCGAAATCCTGAGTTTATATCTTGCAATTCTGAGATTATCGCAATCTTGGGTTTATATATCGCAATCCTGAGTTAATATCTCGAAATCCTGAGTTTATATATCACAATCCTGAGCTAATATCTCGAAATGCTGAATTATATCTAGCAATTCTGAGATTATCGAAATTTTGGGTTTATATATCGCAATCCTGAGTTTATATCTCACAATCCTGAGTTTATATGGTATCTCTCAATCCTGAATTTATGCCCCGCAATCTCGAGTTTATACCTTACAATCCTGAGTTTATATATCCAATCCTGAGTTTGTATTTCAGAATTCAGAGTTTGTATTTTGCAATTCCTATCGCACAGTTCTGAGTTTACAGTACATTAATTCTGAGTTTCTCACAATTCCTTGTTTGTGTCTCGCAATTCTGAGTTTATCACATCTGCAATTGTATCTTGACATTCTGAGTTTGTATTTTGCAATTCTGCTTATATCTCACAATTCTGATTTGTATCTCGCAATTCTGAGTGTATATCAAGGACATACATATTTTTTATTTAAACTGTAAGAAACAAAGTCTGATCTGTGTTATAAAATTAGAATTACATGAAAAATGTCTGTACTGTGAAATAAAAAGTCAAAATTACTTTTTTTTCTGTGGCGGAAACAAGCTTCCATACAACAGCGTCTCATCAATGTCAATGTCAATCATGTTGTGCGCTGTTACGTGAAATCAAATTGCATTCTGCAGAATATTGCACTTGATTAACTTAGTTTGGTCAAAAATTAGACCTCAAGGTTTGCTTTTCTGTATATAAGACCTTCTCGGTATATTGTTAGGCTTCACTGGAGAGTAATTTGCAATTAGGTTCAGATTGTGCACAATTCAGCCTTGTGCTTTCCATGAGGGTTTGATTTCACCACAAATGAAGAGAGAGAAAGACGTCCGTTTATCTGAAACCAAAACTGGTCGTATGCAAACAAGCAACCCGAGAAACATCTAATATAGAGCTTTATATTCTAAACACCATGAGTGGAGTGATTCATGAGGGATCTCCGTAATGTGTCTTCATTACTTCATTATGAGTTTACTTTGGAAACACAAACACAGACCATCCAAAACAACTTAGATTTCTTCTTCTGTGGTCTGATATTTGATACCTAAATTTAGGCAAATTAAAAAAAGAATGCCGTTGCCTGAAATTTTTTAGATGAACCTTAACAAGCATATAAAATAGAGTAGAATAATTGCACAATTCTACTTCATGAGACAGAGATGGATGACCATATAATCCAATTTAGCCTCAACTCCTGGATTTTGTGTTGTTTGCAAACATTTACACCAGAATCATGTGACGTTGTTTAGTATAACATCTAACATCTAAACCTCTTTAAAACAAGATACATTTTCTCAAACTGTGCTTAAGATACCACAGTCGAGTCAAAAGACAAAGATCTCAATATGAACAAAGATCTCAATTTACACATTCATTAGAATCTTTTTCTAGATTTTTATCTAGAAAACTAGAATTTTATAGCTATGACCTTGATTTAACTTTTTTGGTTTATTGATTATTTGTTTTAGTTATTATTATTATTATTATTATTATTATTCAACTTGAATCAGAAATATAATTTATAATATACAATTTATTTTAATATTAATTAAAATTATATATAGAATTATATAAAGTGAATTTTGAGAAAAAGAATAGTACAAATTAAAATTAAAATAAAAAATGTATTTACACATTCATTTTATAGCTATATGGCCTTGATTTAACTTTTTTGGTTTATTGATTATTTGTTTTAGTTATTA
Source organism: Carassius auratus (assembly GCF_003368295.1). Classification (NCBI taxonomy): domain Eukaryota; kingdom Metazoa; phylum Chordata; class Actinopteri; order Cypriniformes; family Cyprinidae; genus Carassius; species Carassius auratus. The sequence goes on along the minus strand of NW_020528688.1, from coordinate 49,240 downwards.
TAATTATTATTTAACTTGAATTAGAAATATAATTTATAATATACAATTTATTTTAATATGAATTAAAATTATATATAGAATTATATAAAGTGAATTTAGAGAAAAAAAATAGTACAAATTAAAATTAAAATAAAAAATTAATTTGATTAAATAAATAAATATATATATGTAATTGAATAATTAAAAATTAAGATTCTAATGAATGTGTAAATTCACATTCATTTAGAGAAAAAGAATAGTACAAATTAAAATTAAAATAAAAAATTAATTTGATTAAATAAATAAGTATATATACGTAATTGAATAATTAAAAATTAATTCTAATAATTAAAATAGCATAATCATAAAATTTTCACTGATTAAATAAAAAATTATTAAACATTAAATAGAATAATAATAGAATAATTTGAAATATAAAGTATAAATGTACATATGAATATATTAAATTTACATAAAAATTCTAAATTATTTAAAAATCATAAATAGTACCAGCATTAAAATATATTCAATCTAATACATCAATTTCAACCTAAAAAGTCCGCTTGATGGCAATGATTGACTCATTTGAGTCTGTTTATAAAGAAACATCTGAGACAACATTAATACTTCAATGAAACGCAAATGAGAACTCCATAAAGAGTGACTTCTGAGTCATAAAAGTTTCCCGGTTCAGTCTTTGACCTGCAGCGGCTCGAATGCAGAAGAAGAAAGCGAGTGTAAATCATCTGCTACCATTGGCACGTACTCCAGCAGCCGTATTAATCTACTCCAGGGCTTTTAGTGCGGTTTGGGGAATGATTGGGAATCCTTCATGCAGTTAAGAGGCTCACCTGCCCCACAGTAAAGCGTCTTGTGAAACGAGGAAGGGCAGGAGAGGTTAAACTCTGCTAATATTTCTCTGAAACTGGTGACAAACTCCTTTCACATGAGTGCCATGAATCACCTGGATGATGACACAAGGTGTGTGAGCGACAAGCACTTCAATCTGTCAGCACCTTCACACACACACACACACACACACTCAACAGACCCTTAATCCCACTCAAAACTAACAGATAGTATCAGTTTTTCCATTTAAATCAACTGTCGTGATCTTAGATTAGACAAATTCAGACAACTAAAGAAACAAGCCAGTGTGACTTTCTGAACAAAATTCAGAAAAGCTGTCCTTGCTGTTTGTTGTCTACATAGGCAACATACTCCTCATGTGAAGTACACTGGAAATACAGTCAAAGCAGTTCACACATCAGATATAATTTTTCATATTTTTTGACTATAGTTAATTTCTGTAAGTGAGGACAGCAACATAAGGTTAAATATGGCATATTATACCCAAAAGTGCTTCATACAGTGGACTCCCAGTAAAATTGATCAAATAAAATAAAATAAAAAATGTAGACACTTTGACCGGAGCATGTTTTGCTTTAGTGTCGCTTCTTTAATTGCTAATGCAACCTTTTTTGACAGAATTAACTAAATTAAGCACCGCTTAGTAATTGGTTGACTAAATTGGTATTTTCTAACTGTGTACATAAAGGGTTGGTTACCCAGCACCTCTGGGGTATGCTAGTCTCACAAGATTGTTTACAGGAGCAAAGTTTCCTTAATTTAGCAAAGGAAAACCAGTCTCCTCTTGGCTTATATCAAAATCCTCCAACATTTTTCTTTACAAATCCTCATTTTGTGCTTCAAATCGATGACCGTTTTGTTTTGCCATCCACTGGAATGGCTTCTGTTTGGCAGACCAACTCCAAAAAAACCTGGTTTGAGACTCTATGAAGCGGTCCCTCTGCTCCAGGCATAGCAGGGCAACGTTAGGACTGTCCATGGTGACCGAGAAATGGGAAAAATAGGACAAAAAAACACCACAAACAACTGTATGGGTCCGTGCTTATGTCACACGTTGGGGAAACAAACTGCACAAGCATGAAGTAGCTCACAGAAAAGTATTTTAATAAGATAAATCCAGGAGAACAGGCAGGGTAACCAACTTAACATAGATGAGAACGGACGAAGATTAACCAAACAAAGGGAACTAATGGGATAATTAACAAGACACCAGGAGAACAGAATGTCTAATTAAACAGACTGGGAAAAACTAGGTCACAGTGGAAACACAGAGACAGAAAACTACAGATATGTAACATTATTGAGACTTTTTGGTACTGAATGAAATATATTCATGCATGTTGCAATGCATTCTTGGATTGTCATCTCTATTATTACTGCATTAGAATTGGGCTAAAACTCCATGTCTTCTACTTTTGGTACTCTTTTCACTTTGGGCGGTGATGCCTTATAATGTTGCCTATGTAGTCAGCTCGCTATGTTTTGGACCAGAGCTCGTTTCTGTCGTTCTCAGTATCCTACGCACTGGCAGATTTAAGACCAGCCCTTTCTGTGCATATTTATTTACAGACCTTTCTGAAATTGAGGATCCACTTTGGCCCTTTTCTTCAGACTGAAACCGAACGCTTCCTCGAATCAATTCTTCAGGGGCTCAGAAATACTCAATAACCCAGCTATTAATGTGCGCCGCAGAGAACAGCCGAACGCATCCAAACTGAAAGAGAATTAACTCTGTGGTCTGTTGATCATCATCTCTTTGAAAACAACGGAGTCTAGCGGCCGCCCGATCGCTCCTTATGAACAGGAACAATTTAGTGGTCACAATCTGGAGGATTTACAATTAGAAAAAGTTCCTGGAGTCTCGGTGCATGAGGCGTTTCATGCAGTCCATTATGAATGGATTGAGATATTCCTGGAATAGACTTCATCCTCAGACACAGCTTCTAAAGAGCGACTCAGACAACAGTTTTAACGTCAAGACCACACAAAATCAACTTGAAAAATCGCCAAATGCTCCGTATCAATATCGAAAAAACCATCCAAGAGCACGGTCAACGTCAAGATAGCCACTGAAACTGTTTTCGTTTTCATTTCTGGCTGAACTGTTCCTTTGATGGCAACGCAAAAGGACATTTCGCAGGCTTCTCGTACAGAACAACATGTTTTGTAGGGAATGAGTCAGTGAATCTATGCATATCTGCGTTTATGATGGTTTTTGGGCGCCTTCTGCAGTTACTTCCACCATCGTCAAAGTGACACGTTCACTTACCGTCAACCATAAACTGAAACGGAGCCAGATATGAATAACATACTAGCAACACTAGAACATTTCAAACACTTCTGTAAGTTCAAAGATGCTCTATTAAGTCTACACTACAAAAAAAAAAAAAACATTTTGCAGCTCTTGAACTTACTGAACAGGGTTTTGCTGTATGGTTTTTTTGAGGATTAAAAAGTTATAAATTCTCATTATAAGTATATCAGATCAGGATATTGGTTTCCCGGTTCATTAAAACACTAGAACAAAGAAGGGATTCTTGAGAAGAGGTTTTCAAACCCGGGTCCATGGAAAATGTTTGAGAAAATCAGTGTGAGAAATTTTTTTTTTACAAAAATACATGAATGATAAAAACAAGACTAAACTAAATAAATTGACTAAAATATATAGAAAACATAAAAATTCTTTAAAAAAAATTTTTATAAAGAAATTGATTACCATAAACGCATATGATAAAATAAACAGAAAATAAAAAAATATATTGAGTAAATTAATTAGTAAACTAATTCTAATTCTATATACTGTACTACTACTAATAAAATATATTTTTTAATAAATTGAATAACATTAAAATAAATAATACCATAAAGTAAATACATTTACATAATAATAATAATATCATTACATATTTTTAAATAAATAAATTGATTACCATAACTATAAAAACATTAAATTAAAGTATGTGACAATGTAGTACTCTCTTAACAGTAAATGAGAGGCAAACTCATTACACCACACTAAAGTATTTAAAATTAAACTTATACATAACACTATAGAAATAGAAATAGACATACATAGATACAAAACAAAATATATGCAAATAATTTAAGATTTTTGTGGCCCAAACTCTACGCAGCAGGGTGGTCACAATACTACTGCTAATAATAATAATAATAATAATAAAAAGGGTACAGAACTAACGTGTGTAGAAAAAACTGTAATAATGTAGCATAATAGAAACATAATATTTGCTAAATAATGTTTTAAACCTATTTAGAATAAGAAAAATTTCACAACATAAATTGGTGTCCAAGTCGTCTAAATTTTTTATAATAATAATAAAACAAAATTTAATTAAAGTTTAGGAAAATGAAAACATAATTTAATGTTTTCCTTCATGCACAAGTGCTTTAGACAGCAGGACTCCGAGCGAAATCCAATAGAAGCAGTTTATAAATGAGAATAGCATCAGTCCGTATTTTAGATGACAGTAAATAAAGTTCAGAGATTCACCAAAGGAGTGTAGAATTTCAAAGGAGCTGCGATGCGTTTTGTGGGGCTGAAGTGATGGTAGTTTACAGAGCGTTTGACCGCAGTTTAACAGCAACAAATCACTTCTAAATGAGGGGAAATGTATAAATGGCAGCGTGACAGAGAAAAGCGCCCTGCAACCCGCTCAGGAATGCCTCTTCACACAATAGCCATGAAAATGTAAATGTTTGCCCGCTTCTAGCTCATTTCGACAATATAAACAGCAGGAGAGCGAGAATGAAAAGACAGAGCAGAGTGATTGTGGCGTTTCCCAAGGAAAGCATCAAACTGATTATTGCTCACTAAGTATTAAACTCATTCTGCAGTGTCTGAATCCTCAAATCATGTGTGTGCCGTTTCTGTAGAAAGTGATCAGGTGCACCATCTGCACCTGCTGGACCGGACAACAGGTGAAAAAAAATGGCACATTAAGGAGGGAGACTTTGCATGACAGACAGGAAAAAAATCACCCTGATATATACCCCTTAAAATATACCTATACTTTCATGCTAGTCTCACAAGATTGTTTACAGGAGCAAAGTTTCCTTACTTTAGCAAAGGAAAACCAGTCTCCTCTTGGCTTATATCAAAATCCTCCAACATTTTTCCAACAAAAAATCACCCCTGAAATATACCCCTTAAAATATATCTATACTTTCAAGTCATTTTCTAGAAAATAATCTAAATTAAATCTGTTTTTGATGTAAAGATGGGAAATATCTGCCAATAAGTTCAGAAAAATAAACGTGTTTTCTCTTTTGAGTTAAGTTTTTCTTTTTCTTAAAACATTGGCATATCTCAAATTGGCCAGATTTCAGCTTTAACCATAAACTCACTTCATTCTGGTACACCCCCCAAAAAAATAGACTTGACAACTTTTATTTTCCAATTGAAATATAGAAATAGTAGAAGAAAACAACATAAATTCAGCTTGAGGAGCAAAATTATTTTAAAAATCTTGTTTAAAGAACAAAAATCTAAATCAAGGGAGAAAAAAATCTACAATAAAATCTACTAAAGGGGAAAGAATAAACTTGTTTTCCCCTTCTAATTAATTTTATTTTTCTGAGCCCCTGAAAGAATGAATGAATATATATATGTATTATATATATATAAATTTAGTTACATTTAGTTTGAAAATATGCATAATAGTTAACTAATCATTAGTCGTCCAGAAGAGGCTTGGTCGAACAAAATTTTATCAGTTGCATAGTCACAAAAAAAAAGTGCATTAGGCATTCATCCACCTCAAATATGGCTTTTCATCTCTAGTATGTAAGTATTAGCAATTTTACATGACTTCTTATATACATCTTGTAAATCTGTAAATGTTTATTTGTGTGCACTCACAACAATGACAAAAAACGTGCTTTTGTAAAATAAAGAAAGCAAACAGGATGTGCTGTCTGCCCTCTGTATTTCTTTGCCTAACCGACATTACAAATATGTCTAGAGAGTCTAGAAATGTCTTCTTACAAACGAACCAATTCAAATGGAAAACAAATATTCAGAGATTATGTAATCCATATGAAACGTGGTGCATCACTACTGCGGAGATGACGAGTCAGTGTCGTCGAGCTCATCTCTTAAACCGAGAACAAAGAAAGCGCTAGTTTATCAAATCATTAAAATGTTAATGCAGTCTCCTTACACATTACTTCTGCTGGTGCACTGTGTCAAGCTTTGTGCATGTACTTGAGCGCTTTTTAGGCAATTAAAGGCTCATTATAATGATTTAAACAGTTTATTGATAAACATGTGATTAGTCGACTAATGCTTCAAACTTCTAGTCGACCAGAAAAATCCTTAGACACGGGCAGCCAAAAATATGTAACTTTTAACCTTTTGATTATCTAATCAGTCAAATTAGAGGTTGGTTAAAGTCATGGGTGATTTTACCTTCGCTTCATTCATCACACAGGAAACAGGACGTCAAACAGAGCACATTGCATTGTTAGATAAAGCACTCTTTGCTAGCCTGTGCATGCACAGAATTCAGTAAAAACTGCACATTATACATATTATAAATACTATACATACTCCATACTGCAGAAATAGGTTGTATGCTGTTCCAAACATAATTGTAAAGCAGTAACCCGCGGCTGATAGCATCTTTGTAGCCCGGTGTACGGTAAATGTGTAATCAAATGAACAGAGGTGAATTCAGTTCCACTTAATCAGCACTATATTAATCACACCAACACAAACATGCTTTCGCAAGCCTTTGAGGGTCAAGTGTGTGCACGCACAGCCCGGCGTGTGTAACCAGGGTTTGCCCACAGCACAAAGACTGCCTTCTTTCATAACACCACATTTGCCCGTTTCTGAAAAGACTTCAGAGCTTTTGTCACAGTAAAAGACTGGATCCTGTCTAATCAAAGCAGCATTTATACGCTTATCTTCACAGGATTGTTTCTACTTGTGTTCGTGCAGAACTGAAGTCACAAAAACGAGCTTGCATCATTGCTACAGGCTTCCTAAAGACCTAAACAACAACCACGTGGACATCAATTAGATTAAAACCTTTCAATATTCAAAGGAAAGACAGTCTTGCATAAAGAATATATTATATATATATATATATATATATATATAAATAATTTTAATAATACAATGCATTTTAAATAGAACAATATAATTAATAAAACAGAAAAAAATGATATATAAAAAACTATAAACAATTGGTAAGGTCCCAGTAGTAATTATTCTGTTTACTAATATTAGCAATTTAATAGTGAGCAATTTGTTTGTTACAGTATTTATTCATCTTTGTTGGTTAATAAAAATACCTTTATAAATTGTTAGTTATAAACTATTAAAATTTACTGTTAGTACATGTCAACTGAGGTCCATTAAATAATGTCAACAGATGCAAATTTCAGTAATGTATTAGTAAATGTTGAAATTAACGAATTAACAAAAATAGTTATATTATTTTTTTAAAATGACATATTAATAGCAGTGCTGTCAAATGATGTGTGTACTGTGTATGTGTGTGTGTACATACACACAAACACATGCATGCATATATTTAAGGAAAATATGTTGTTTTACATTAATTATAATTATATATATATATGAAAAACTAAATATAACAATATCAATGTATATACATGAAAATATTTTCTAAATATATAAATGCATGTGTATTATATATGCATAATAAATGAACAGGAAACACACATATATATCATGCAAACAAAAACTTTCCGTTTGGATACGATTAATCGCGAATAAGGAAAACTTATTATAAGTTATTTGCAAGTGTTTCGATCAACACCCCAGTGGTATCTTATTTCACACATTCCAGAAAACAAACCAAGTGCGCTAAAGACCCATGACAAGCACTGACCTACTCGCAGCTCCTGTCCGAAGACGGTGCGTTCCCCCAGCGCCGAGCAGTTCCAGCGGCCGTATCTGAACTGGTACTGGCATTCGTTGATGCCCAGCTGTGCCCCCTCTCCGATCACGATGATAGCGTCCGGCCGGCTCTGGCAGATGGCACGCTGGCGGGGTGCGAGACCGGGGATCTTATTGCAGATAATGTTCGCACCAAGAGCCACCACAGAGGAAAGAGCCCTGTGAGACAGAAGAGACGAACACAACTAGTAAAAATGAACATCACCAGCATCATAGCTTACGGTGGCTAGTCATGACCTTAATTAATCAGTTAAGTGCTTGAAGTGCTTTTTGTTCCATCATTGCTTTTAACAATAACACCTGGACCCAAGAACTATCACAAATTAGATCTCTATAGTATCTCATTCGCATTACTTGAAATGGGTGAACATTTACACCTCTCAAATCAAAACTCGCACATTTACTAATGCATTTTTATTGCTTGACAAATAAGATTCACCCACAGTAATGCAAGTGAAAAGAGATAGTAAAGATCTGACCAATGCTGAAGATAGAATTTATTAAAAAAAGAACACCAGAGAATAATAGAATGGGAATAAATCAAATAGACTTGAAAAACATAATTGAAGAGTAATGCATAAAATGAATGGAACAGCTGAACATGACAGAATAAACAAAAGTTAAAGAGGCAAATACACAACTGTAAGAACAGAATCTATAGAATAGAATAGAAATGAATAATCCAAGACATAATGTAGAGCAGGATAGAACCAATACAAAGAGTAGAAAAGAATAACAACGTAATGTAAATGTATGAAATAGAATGGAAATGAATAAACTAGAACAGCGTAACTCGATATGATATAGTAAAAGGGTGAGTAGAATATAAATGAACAAAACAAAATAGATTTGAACAGAAGTGAATAGGCAGTAATGAAGAATAGAATCACAGAATAGAATAGAGCACGAAATGAATGTAGAGCAGAACAAGTATAAAACAGACAAACAAATAGAACAGAAAAGAAACACTTATAGAAATAGAAATAATTAGACCAGAACAAAATACCTAAGCATGTCACAGAATATAAAGTTGAATAGAAGTGGATAAGCCAACACATAACTGTAATATGGGATATAATCAAATAATATAACATACCAGGGAATTACTATAGAATAGAAAAACACAACTGAACAAAAAAAATGAATAAAATAAAATTGAATATACAAGAACATCATAACTGAACATGTCATAATGGAAAAAAACTGAACAGAATATAACTAAACAGAAGTGAATAGGCCAACTCATAACTATAATATGGAATATAATTAATAAAACCTAATAGAATAGAATAGAATAGAATAGAACAAGTCGTGCATGAAGAGTAGAGAAGTAGAGTAGGGTAGAGTAAAAATCAAAAAAGGAAATCAGAATATTACAGGACATGTAATAAAAATAGAATTAAACAGACATGTATAGAACAACACATAACTGTAATACAGAACAGAATCAACAGTACAGAATAGAATAGAGTTTGAATAGATCAAGATATAACTAGAGCAGAATAGAATAAAAACAAAAAGAACAGAAAAGAAAAACAATTGTAGAATAGACCAAGACGTACATTTACAGCAGAACAAAACAAAAACAAATAGAAAAGAAAAAGAAATACATAACTGAACTTAAATTATGAAAAGAGTCAAACTGAATAGACCAGAACAGCATCACTGAAGTAAACGTAGAATAAAAGTGACCAGAATATTGATTGAATAAAATAGAATAGAATTTATCAGTGTATAGGTGAAGAGGCCAACACATAACTATAATATAGAATAGAATAGAATAGAATAGAATAGAATAGAATAGAATAGAATAGAATAATCCAAGATATAACAGTAGAGCAGAATAGGATGAAAAAACAAATAGAAAAGAAAAACAATGAATGGGTAAAAACAGAATAGAACTGAAAGAACCAGAGCAACATAAACAAACATGAAATAAAAGGCCAAAATTTAACAGAATAGAACTGAACAAGACAATGCATGACTGTAAAATAGAACAGAATACAACCAATATAAAATAAAAATGCCACCCATGAACATGATCTAACAGAATAAAGATTAATAGAATTTAATACCACCACTGAACAAGACTGAAGGGACTAAAACAACTAAAAACGTAATGAGAACAATATACACGACCGAACAGAACAATATGTGACTGTTTCTAAAGATCATATTTTTCATGCCCCTTTTTTGATTCAACTCATATTTTCATGCAACGGTGACCACACAAAGTGGGTCATGTTCCAAACGCACACATCTCTGTCATCAGACGGCTTCTCGTGTTGATACAGCCCCTCGACAGCGCTCTTAATACGCACGCTGAGAATTTCTGCCGCTCTCTGTTTGCACAAACCTGCGTGGCTAAACAAGCGGGCTTCTATGTTTACGAGCATTGAACCCGTTCAGATATGTGCCTTTCAAACATGTCAGAGACGAGGGCTGTACAATTCTGGCAAGATGCATGCCGACTTTGAAGAGTGACGTCACTGGCTGTAGAGGACTGCACCGCAAGCGCGGCGAGTTGCAACAAGCAATGCATGTGTCAGCAGAAACGGCACGCAGCGGTGGACGGGCCGCTCTCACTGCTGGGAGAATAGCTGCGACCTATGGATTCCCCGTCAAAACAGATCAAACGCCGTGGAACAAAGACACGGAATGTTCATTGGAAATCGGATACGGCTGGTTTGCTTCTTTTCTGGTCGGGTTTCCATGTCCACAAAGGCTTTAGAATTACTCTTAAATAAAAAACCACATGTGGGATGCAGCCGAGGGACCCCTCTCTCACTCTGTGTTTAAGAAAATCTCCTGTTTCTGCATATAATGGAGACGCGAGGGGCGAGCAGCTAAAAGTGTATGTTTATTTAAACCCTTCAGCGAACACAAACTAACACTCCACCACAGGTTAATATGGTGGCGCGATGCAGCGCCTCAAAGCCATCCAAACCAGTGTGTTTGGGCATTAGGTGGGCCGCTGTGACGACTATGAAGTTTTCCTGCCAAATCTGTAGATCTGTTCCTTGTGTGCTGCCTACCTATAGAGCATCATAAGCACCTTCAAAAAACAACGTGGGCAGATTCTAAAGGCAGCATCCCGTGTTGCATATCTTTGGTAAACCTAAAATACAATGCAAGGTGAGAGAAATATTGTTTGTGAATAATGCTTACTTACAGAAATCTTTATTAAGAATCAGCAAGGATGCATTAAAATGATCACAAGCGGGAGTTTATCATGTAAAAAAACATTTCTGTTTCAAGCGAATGCAGTTCTTTTGAACTTTGTTCATCAACGAATCCTAAAATAATAGTATCAAGGTTTCCACAAAAATATGAAGCAGCGCAACCGTTTTAAACATTGCTGATAATCAGAAATGTTCCTGTTCCAGCAAATCAGAATGATTTCTGAAGGACGACGCCGAAGACTGGAGTAAATGCGGCATTGCTTCACAGAAATAAATTAGATTTGAACTTGTATTCAAAGAGAAAACTGTAATTTTGAATTGTAAAAATATTTAGCTATTTTTACTGTATTTTTGATTAAATATATTATAAGTATTAATGTGGCAGAAGAGACTTCTTTAAAAAAAATAAAACTTCTGATCCCAGAATGTATCATTAAAAATGGTTCACACTAACGACCAACAAAACATCTTAGCAACTGCATAGCAAGACCCTGGCAACCACAAAACATAAAAAATACATATTAACAGCATAGCAACAACCTGCACAAAATGAGCAACAACACCCTGGCAACCAGAGAGATAGAGAGAGAGAGATTTATAAATAATGCGTGTGCATTTTGCACGACAAGACTACAGGATTTGCGAAACGAATCATATGATATAGTCATCACATAGTTTCATCTGCAAATGTTTTTTCCCATAGCTACATAAATCAGATTGTGGGCCACAGAACATGCCGCTCTAGAAACAAATGAAACACTCCACCCTCTTTTCTTTAATTTATTTGGCTTTCATTTAAAGCCTCTTATTATGGCTGTCCTGCTCATCCACGGTCATAAAGCACCGACTGACGTTGTTTCTGGTTAAACAAGTGATGTCTCCAGTTAAACAAGTTGAATATAGACTGGATCCTTCAGTGCAGGTTATTGTGATGTAAAACGCAAAGCAGTGAGCCTCAGGAATATGCGCGTCATGCACAGATTTAATTTCGCACTTTTATAGAAAAGATCAGTGAGAAAGATCTCAAGATGAACTCATGCAACTCTTCTTAAAAACTCTTCTTTTTTTTCGAATTTTCACATACATTTCAACTAAATTTTGAAGATAGTTAACAATATTAAGATCCACATCAACATTTAAAAACACAAACTGTAACCCGCTAGCTGCACATTTAAAGGCTACTTAACTAGTCCTCGAGTTTACAGGTAATGCTGGAGGATATTTTTAAACTCCTGCAAAACACACATGCTATTTTCCCATCTGAAAATATCTGTTTTTACCAACTGACTCTACATTTAAATAGCCCCAGTGTAAGTTTAATTGTGGTCCATATAAAATATAACAAAATAAATCAGGTCTGTCTCACGAGGAAGATTTCAAACATGAGTAGGATTTCCTGGTAAATGAGGAATAAATAATCCACAGGATGAGTAAATGCACTCTACTTTTAAACACAAGAAAATAAATGTTCCCTGTGCGCTTGGCTCCAGCTATCACCCAGTCCATTCTACTTAAAACAAATCCTGCTAAAACAAACTCTAAGCTACCAACATGGACAAAGTGGCACCGGAAAACTTTCAAACCTCAAACTGTACATCTTTAAGCTTTGAGAAAAAGAGCAAATGTGACTTTTATGGGCCTATTTATATGTCTAAAACTGCAATTTATTAAAACTGTGTCTCTGAGAGAATAGCAGAGCATGCTTCAAACTAATAGGACATATAGTGAAATCACATTTATCCCAAAAATAAGTTGTTTTATCATCTGGGATTAAATAGTTATGCTGCTATGATGGCGAAAGTTTTCAATGTTTAGGTTTTCAATGTGATTACATCAGCCGATGTTTTATTTTATATTAAATTTTTAAGCATGCATCCATAAATTGGAGGGGACCAAGTTTTTATTGGAAATCAACCTCTATACTAAGTGTCAAAATGCATGGTGTTAAAACCTTACAAAACTCTTTTGAAATAGACATGTATATTAAAAATCGTTTCAGATGAAGTAGATTCACCCTGTGAGAGATTCCCTGATTCCTGACTTCCTAAAAAAACTCAAACATTCCCATAAATAATAGCGAGAAAGAAGCACCGACCACAAACTTCCCTTTAACCTTCTTTTAAAAGCCATTAATTCCACAAAATGTATCAGATTTGCTATGTGCCGAATTAAGATGGTTTAAAATGTAAAAGCAATTTGTGATGTGCAAACCAATGCTATACATAGACTTACTCACTGAAATGCCAGCAGAAACCCACATCTATTTTAAAAACTGAGTTTGGGGGCTCCAGCTGCTAAATTAGGACCATAGTCTGGAGGTCATTTGACAAAGAGACACAACAAAGAAATTATAGTAAAACAGACCAAATGCATCGCTGTCAGTCAAACGTTCTGTGCAGAAGTTCACTTGGACCAGATGCAAATACAATGCACTTGAACTTGTAAATGTAAATAATATGAAGCTGAATCTAGGGAAGACTAGGGCTAGTTGTCACACAGTTATTGCCATAAGGGCTTAAACAGAACAACTATACAGCTCTAAGTTAAAAGTCAAATCTCTCTAGCCATGCTTTTTACTAGTCGTCTCTCACATTTTCATAAGTATACTTAAAAGTCAGGTCGAAGACAGTTTTTCGCATGCAGTTTCTTTTCATTTCAATTTAGGACAGATGCACGTATGTTAAACTTATTTCTTAAAAGAGTCTTAAAATGGCCTGTGATATAAAGAGATTACGCAATATATTGTCTCAACTTGCCCCATTATAAGGATCAATTTCTTGAGCAATGATAGTGGTAAAGTTCAACAGCTTTATGCTTTGTGTCTGTGCAGAAATAAATATTAAATGAGAAATATTCTGTGTGACAACTAGCCCCACTGTCTTCTACTTCAATAGTATTATTGCAAACAAATGCATGCGAAATGTGTTTGTGTCTGTGTTTAGAGCAGGTGAAGGTTGAACCAAGGAACCGTCTGTCTGTAAAACCAAACGGACTCATAATTGAACACACACACACACACACACACACACACACACACACACACTTTATATACGAATCTTACTGAGCTTCTCTGCCACTCAGTGGCCAAATGAAATTCTCTTCTATTCAGCTTCAACACTGAACACTTGCATTTACTGACCCCAACCAGATTTGCACTTTAATTCCCTCTTCTTCACTTTAACAAGTAAAAGTCTTCATTTGTTGTTACATTAATGAGCTATTTCTATCTATCCTAACCCTAAAAATGATTAAGATGAGTCAGTCATATTAAACAATCAGAATAAAACCACCACATGACATTTTTCATGGTCACCTGACAAAACATGCCTTACATTGTAAATTCATGGACTTCATTAGGTTTCAAAAAAATCTTGTGAAATAAGACTGAATCCTGCATTTTAAGTTCGTAAGAGTCTCATCGACAGCATCCTTCATGAATCTTATCTTCATTAAATATTAACTACTGTATTTACTCAACGCATCACAGGTTCATTCAGAAAAACCAGTCCAGATGCAGGAATCTCCCCGGATCAATGCTAAACGTTAATGTTTCTTTAATCCATCCTCGATCATGATTTAGACACATCTACTCGCTCTTTATTCGGACTTTTCAACATTGTAGAGTGATAGTAAAGTGATTAAAACTCAACATGTGTGAACATGTCACACTAATGAAATCTATCCTATGTTTGAGCTTCTTCTTTGTCTAGATCCCAGCTCTACTCACATTGGACATTCATTCATTAACCAGATTTGTAAAAATAAAAAATAAAAAATAGGATTTCATATTGGAATCTGTCATAGTAAGCCATTCTAAAAGATCCCAGCATGCATTTTCACGAGTGTTTCAAACATTAAATAAAAACTAGATCTTTATAAACGTAATTCCCAACAAAGCTATGACTATTCCCAGTAAAACTGGACATCAAAAAACTCCTAGCAACTTTCATTATCTGTCCAGTATACAAATGAATTCATCCCAACAGGGACCCGAATCAGTTCCATATTAGCATGATAGAAATTCCAGCAGGAATCCTGCTCACGTTCCTTTGGGATAATTGTAAAGGATGTGTGGGATGTTTCTCAAACAGTATCAAAGGAGATCCCATGCATGCTAGACACTTGTTAGGTGGGTTTCCATCACCTGTCCAACTAATGCATTTCAAAACATGCTTTTAAATGTTCGTTTTGTAAAGCTGTATATTATATATAGCCTAGTGCAAGCACTGTACACATTCCCTAAAACATTTAAGCCATCGTAAGAAAGAAATTCAAGTCATGTGCGTCCAAACTTTTGACTTGCACCGTCCGAACGCGAAATCAAGAGATTTCGAGGTTTGTAAACTTACAGGTAGCTCCCGCTGGTGAGGATGAGGAAGATCTGCGGGTAATAGACAGACAGCAGCACACTGCGCGAGGAGAAGAGGATCATGGTGACATGCGGACGCTTTTCTGACGGACTGAGAGAAACCAGCGCGTTTAGTTCCAGTTGCACGTCTGTGATGTTCGCGAGCGGAGCTCCTTTGAGGCTGCGCGTGACTCCCAGACGCGTGCGTGTGCGCAGGAGACGCGCTGTGTCATCGCGCGGTTCGGTCAGTCGGAGCGATCTGATGGGATTCTGGGGGATTCGGGGATGGAAACAGAAGTGGCTCTCTCCTCTCCAGAGACTCCGGGCTGCCATTGGGCAGAGGACGGCACCATCACACCACCACCATCCGCCCACTTTTGGATAAAGGGGCCACTAGGGGCCACACTGACAGCGCGCCCGTGCCGCTGGAGAGGTCCCTAGAGCTTCACATATTGAGTCCCACTGATATGTATTACACTTTAAATATTCCCGTCGTTTGTTAATAATCAACGTTAGAGTTACACAGTCACTTCATGGGCTCCATTTTTTTTCTCTGATTTTTTGTTTTAAAGTTCCTGTGGCTCAGTGGTAGAACATTGCGTTAGCGGCGCAAGGTTGTGGGTTCGATTCCCAGGGACCACGTTAGGTAAAAATTGTCAGCCTGAATGCACTGTAACTCGCAAAGCGTCTGCTAAATGCATAAATTAAGTTAAAATTAAGTTAGCTAACTTAATTTAAAAGACTTTCGAAACAAACCATTACGTTGTTGGGTTATATACATTAGTCTGATAAAAAGTGACATTATCAAAATTTCATCCAATAATAATCCTCCTGACTGAGATCGTACGAACGATTGATGGTTACCTATTCAGTGGCTTGACTTAGTATTTAGTTTTTATCTATTGCCGCGTGAAAATACGCGTCCTAGTAAAATTCTTCGCAGTCACTCAGCCATTATAAAAATGTTAAAAGGCAAAATATGTATTTTCACTGTGCAGTAAATAAACACTAACGAAACTGCTGAAGTCACTATAACAGCAATAGACTTTAGCGCTTTCTAATGTTCGCGACATGGGTTCGTTAGCATTATTTACCGCAAGGAACAAACACTCCCCGGCTAACTTTCTTGGAGTCAATCAACCTTCTTAAAACTGGAAAATATATGTCATTTCGTGTTGCAGTAAAGAGTCGCTTGCGAATAGAAATTGTGTTCGTTTTTGGAAGTTACAGCGAATTGGCATAGCATAACTTTATTTCACTGTATATAAAGGTTTGAAGCAACAGCAGAGTCCTTTTTTTGGCACTTACGAAACAGTCTTAATGTGTTTTTTCCAGATACAAATACAATTTAGATTCTACATTTTAGAATCGCTGGTCTAAAAGATTACCCATAATTCTATAGGCCAGCTTTATTAATGTGCTGAGCGAAATGCAGTGCTTGTACCTGCATGTGCTGTATGTCATCAAACTGAAAGATGGTAAAGGGGGTATAGTGACAGACATCAAGCCTCAGGGATGACAAAACAGGTTTGACCTGATGAGACCCCACATTATCTAGAGATCTCAAAGCGTGCTTTCGGTCATATGAGGTCTTGTGAGCCGTTTTATGCCTTCTCGAGATTGCATGATTAATCTCAGGGCTTTGACATAATGACAAATGTGCTTCCAAAAGTGAGAAGAGGAAAAAAGTGACTCATGAGGTGCTTTTCTATTTTATAAGTTGCTCTAAGCTGTATAATCACCTGTTTCGGATAAGAAACAGCGGCATGAATGGATTTCCACTTCAAAAGGTGGATAAACTATGATCTGTTTGTGCATGCAAAGGCATACGCAGATCTAGATGTGATATCCTAATTCCATTTTGCATTGCTGAGAGTGTAATTTCTCAAATGGGCGCAGAATAAAAGCAAATAAACGAGAGCTAAGAGTTAAATATATCAAGTAAATCATGAATAGTCTAGATGACAGGCGACCCTCTCTTGGAATACAAACAAATCCCTCAAGAATTCAGGTGAAGTCTTGCAAAACTGGAGGGTGAAGGAATGTGGAAATACAACTCGGCATGCTGTTATTACCGAGGGTATAGAGAGGTGAAAGCAAGAGAAAACCACAGCATGGATCTTCCTTTAAACTTGTTAACTGAGAAAAACATGGACCGAATGCAGTGAGAAAAATAGCTGTAAAGATCAAGTTCACACACGTGAAGACCAGTCAATGAGCAGGTGTACAGATCTTTTTAGTGCACACTTAGTGCATACTGAACAACTGCATGTTATTTATAATCACAATTAATGCAATGCAAACTTTTAGATTAGAAAGCTGCCATTGTATTCAATAAATGTGCCATTTTGAACTCCAAAATGAATTCAAATATTTTTTTCCTTTAGTAATCATGTACTTGACATGAAATACTAGTGGAAAGTTAATAAGTTATGTGGTGTGGGAATAGGCCATAATGCATCAAAAACGGTTTTAAACAGCATTTTTATGCATCTTTTATGATCTCATACTAATTGGAAACTATATGGGATATAAAAAGACTGCAGGACCATTTAATAAGAACTAGTGAAGGCAAAATTAATAAAAAATGGTGCAATCACCTAATATATAAATATATATATATATATACATTTGAACTTAAAATGTTGATGAAAAAGCAGCTAAACCACAACGTTATTTCAGTATCCTTGAGTTTTTATTACTATTTAGAATATTAGAATATTTTATTATTTAAATATTGTATTTTAATTTTAAATTAAACGTTTTAGTAATTGTTCCTTTTTTTAATTATTATTATTATTTTTTTTTTTTTTTACTAAACGAAAATGAGAAATGTTGCATTGGCAACTAGCTTCAGTTTAATATATATTTTTTTTCTTTAAATATTTGATTTGATTAATGTTTATTTCAAGTAAAGAATGTTTTTCTGGTTTTAGTTTGTTAACTATATTAACCCTGCACTGACATGAGCTTATGTGTCACCTACACAAACGTAAACATCAAATGCATTGTGTTTAAAGCATAGAATAAGTATACCATACAGTAGATCCTCCGCTTACCCGAGTCGAGAATAAATGATGCCGAAACACAGGAGCACGTTAAAGATCCACAAGCGTAGGGGTCTGACCATGGTGTCCAATCAGTGCAGATATCCAGCTCACATCGGCCACTCTGTTCCACCTGCGCAGGTAAACACGCTCTTTCTGTCTCTCCGACGTGTCTTTCTGATTCCCTGGAAAGTTAGAAACCTGAGAGCCATAGTCAGGGTTCAGCTCACACTCTGGGATGCTTTGTCGTCTCGTTCTCAGGTCCGAAGGCGAGATTGAGGCTTACAAATGCTGTGTTTTCAAGGAGGAGCGAGTCGAATGTTTTCAGGTGAACCTGCCGTGCGCGTCAAGTTCCTCCTCCTCCTCCTCCTCCTCCTCCTCCTCCTCTCTCTTGGGTGGAATGCTGACACTTTTATGTTCCAGGCTCATCGACTTGCTGCTGCTGCTGGTGGTTTGTTAAATTCTTTCCATTTCTCTGCAGGTGAAAGTCTAGGACAGGTAACACAAGCCTTTTTCCACGCCCCTTCAGCTTTACGCTCACAGATGAGAGCATTTTACTGGCATGAAGCACGTGCTTTGGCTGCACGGACCGCAAATGAAAGGCATCGAGGTTCAGCCCTCCCTTTTCATAATGAAATTGGCTGCAAGTCCATTGCACAACCATGCAACAAAGTGATCGTTCCATGCATACATGTCTCATGGCTGATATTTCATGAATTGGGCTACAGGGGGAGGGATGAGAGAGTGTTGTCCTGACTGCGTGATTCTGTGCCTGGGGTCCCAATAATACATTAAGCAATGCATTTAAATCAGTTGTTGGATTATGTATAGATTTGCATGCAATGTACCACCATAAAAAATAAAAAAATGGGTGGTGGTGGGTGGGTGGGTGGTTGGGGTCTAAAACTATATATTAGGCAATGCATTTTAATCGGTTGGCTTTCTAACAGATTTGGATGCAATGCACCACCATAATAAATGTGTGCAAATATTATATTTGGCAATGCATTACATTGTTTAAAAATGCTTTTGAGTCAAAACAATGTATTAAGCAATGCATTTGATTCAGTGGTTGGTTTACTAACAGATTTGGACGGAATGCACCTCCATAAAAACATGTTTTATGGACCCAAACATCATATTTATCAATGCACTACACATTTAGAAATTTTGGGGTGGGTTCAAACTATATATTTAACAATAAATTTGAATCAGTGGTTGGTTGTCTAAAAGATTAAAATGCAACGCAGTACCATAAGAACATGTTTTGTGGGTTTAAACGTTTTATTTAGCAATGCATTACTTATTCAAAATTAGTTTTTAGTCCAAGCAATATATTAAGCATTTCACTCAGTGGTTGGTTTACTAACAGATCAGGATGCAATACACCACCATACAAACATGTTTTGATGTGTAGCTTGTATATTTAGCAAAGCATTACATATTCAGAATTAGTTGTGTGTGTGTGTGTGTGTGTGTGAGAGAGAGAGAGAAACAAGATCAGTGGTTGGTTTACTAACAGATTTGCATGCAATGTATCACAAGAAAAATATGTTTTGTGGATGCAAACATTATATTTCGCAATGCATTTGAATCAGTGGTTGTCTTTTAGGATGCATTTCCGTAAGATGTTTAATATCTCAATTGTTTCTATTTCAGAATAAATGGTGAACAGAGAGACTTGGATGTTTCTTCTCAGAAAACCCCAGTGATCTCATACGTTTCTCCTCTAGAGCTTCGAAAGAAATCTCATCAGTGTTCTCAGATTTCTCAAAATCAAAAAGTCTTCAAAACTCAAAATGAAATTAAACTCTTCTCATCAAATTTGTCAGAAACACAATATTTGTAAACTATTTTATCAGCATAGAGCTCTGTGTGTCAACAACAGACTTGATTCAACTGATTTCTGTCTATTTTTACTGTATATTTCTTCAGAAAGTTCAGGAGAAAAATCACCAAACCTGTTTATAAGATGCTGGTAAGAGGTTTAAAAACTATCTAAAACTGCATTTTAAAATAAGTGAACTGCAAACAGCTAAATAATTGTGAAATAAAGTAAATTTTTGTGCATGCAATTTCTGTATAGGTTCAGAAACAGACCATGTGTATCTGCGTAATGAGAAAACAACACTCCCCCTTGTGGTGAAAAGCAAACACCTCACTGCAACCGCCCAGGATTACACATATGATTTCGCTGGATTATATGGAGTACATTTAATAAGCATTTTCTGAGAAGCTAATACTTTAAAGCTTAAAATTAATACTCAGCATTTTTAGAAGAAAAACGTTGTCTGGGCAACACAAGAAATATACTGTTGTAGATGCGTGCAAACTGGTTTTGGGTGGTACTTAGTGTGTGTTTGTGGTATGGCAATGTCTGTCAGTGGTTAATAGAAACTGGCATGCATGCAACTCCTGATAACCAACAATTCAAACAGTTACCAGGAGATTTTAGATTTATGACTTAGTTTAATTTCAGGGACTAGAGGTAATGAAGAAATGCAAGCGACGCAGAGAATTTCTAGTCATGCAGTTTTCTTTGAGGTTGCCATCTTAAAACGACTTTAAAATTTCAGCCTAAAAATACCTTAAATAATGGATCAGCAATATGCAAAAAGTGTAAATCAAATTTTTTAATGTAATCAAATTTATTGCAATTTGCTATATACAATTCCTCAAACAAAGGCAATTCAGAAAACTTACAGCATTGAATTAGACAAAAAAAGTTGCTTGAATTTAATAATTAAAAAAAATATTAAAAAATGAAAATAAATCCATTAAAATAAATATCAAATTAATTGAAATTTTCAATATAAATGCCCACAAATTAAGGAAATTAAAAGACATTACAGTTGTGTACAGCACTAAAAAAAAAAGAAACCAAAACAAATTGAAAATGCAATCAAATGAATTGCAATTGTCTAAATAAAAGCCCTCAAATGAAATTTTTCAAACACATTGCAAATTAGACATGGCTTTTAAATAATATCAAAATTACAATAAAAAAAGAATGAGAAAAAAAAGGCACCAATATAAAATCGATTTAACTGCAATTTGTCTATATGCTGTATAAAATGTGTACCATCCAGCTTCAAAAAACCTGATTTCAAAGGAAAATGATTTGACTTAGGCAAACGTCTCCATTTGCACCCCGACAACTGAGATGTTAAGAGATCATCTGTGATTTTTCTTCGTAACGGGACAAAAAGTGAGGCCTTCAGTAGGGATTTTTGAACAAATGTAAACGTGGCGGCCCACAGATGGACGCACACACACTTATGAAGTAATGATTCTTCAGTACTTCCTGTTAATGGCACTAGTATGTCACTCATCTGTTCAGATGGTTCATTTTTGTTGACAGAGAAACCCAACAAACCACAGAAATGCTTTGTTCCTTGACATCCCTTCTTTTACAGTTTTAAGAGCGCACTTCAAAACAAGCTCACTGTTACACCAGATGGGCGCTTGATGGATTGAGCCTCAATATAAAGTTGCTCAGGGGGTGATTGTTGCGGCGTGGCGGTGTTTGAAGCGTCCGCATAAAACGATGGTCTTGTTTGTCACCATGGCCGTAATTTTTTGATTTAGCTTCATTAAAATCTTTAAAGGACTACCAATCTGTTGCTTTTATGGAGTCCCAATTGTCAGGACGGCATATGTCACTGCGTTTTCACGCCACATGAAAAACGCGTCACACATGTTTGGTGTGCGTGCAGACGGTTTTGCTCTTTATTCGAGGCAAATGTGTTTCCAAGAGCACTTGAAAAAGACAAAAAAAGGATGATGTCATATGAAGACAAACAGGTCGAATGCACACAGATTGCTTCTCCATGAGGTAAAAACACACAGTCTCTCTCTCTCTCTCTCTCTCTCTCTATATATATATAAAATTACAGAACATATTCAACAAACTATTACAAATATTGTATCTTAAAAAAAAACAGAGTATGTTCAAAACTCTTGTGCCTCAGTTTTCCCAGTGTTGCATTTTTGTACTTATGCATCATATGCATCATATGCATAGGGTGTTATCAGACCTGAAATTGGAAATAGGTCACCCAAAACTCACCCTCATGCCATGCAAGATGTTGATGGGTTTGTTTCTTCATCAGATTTGGAGAAATGTAGCATTCCATCACTTGCTCACCAATGGAAGTGAATGGGTGCCGTCAAGTTTAGAGTCAAAACAGCTGATAAAAACATCACAATAATCCACAGTTAACATACATAATTAATATTTTAACTTATATTTATAATATTGAAACCATTGCTTCCAGCTAAAATATGAATCCATAATCTATAATATTTCGTCTGGTCTGAATCAGGAGAGAAATATGCACTGATGAAACACAGCCAAAACAGTTCAAAATAAATCAGATATGCGGGTGGATTTTAATGTGAGAGCACAACAGGAGATGGACTTTTTCACTGCAAGGAGCATTATTATAGATTATGGACTCGCATTTTAGCCAGAAGCTGCGGTGTAAAGTTAAAACCAAGAACAAAACCATGTCTCGTCATGAACAAACTAACAAACACGAAAATTGCAGTGCCTCGATGCATTTTAAAAATAACGGCACGCACAATTTGAGGAACCATTCATAACACAAACAGTGCAGGACCAATTATGCACTAAAGTTACTTAATGTTAGAGTAATAAATGACAAGGTGAATAAAAACTGCCCTGAATACCAAAGCGTGCGAGTCAGTGAAATGATCAACCTCTATTTACTGTAAACGCTAATAGCTGAGTTTACACAAATGTGCTGTGGAAAACCACACTTTGACTCACTTCATTTGTCTGAGTTAATTTATGTGCTTCACAGGCAGATGACACAAGCGGATTGAGCAAACCAGAGGAGTAAAGATGGTGATTTACCCCAGACTGTGATTTGGTCAGGGTTTGGCTGGTTAGCATGTTCCAGTTAGCCTCAGCATGTATATGCGGTTGTTTTGCAATTACACAGATGCTTCACCAGTGACCCATTAACTGCCATTAGGATGAATGGGAATCCAATGGATACTTTCTCCAGAAGTACAGTACTCCAGTTAAATGTACTGAATATCCTATAATGGGGTTTGTCATCATAATCCAACGCAGGCCTGAAAATACTAGAAAGTGCCGTTCAAAAGTTAGGGATAAGTCAGACTTTTATTGTTTTTTAAAGAAGCTTCTGTGCTCATCCAGGCTGTATCTATTTGATCAAAAATACAGATTTGTGTGTGTGTGTGTGTGTAATATTACTGCAATTTAAAAGAACAGTTTTCTAATATATTTTAAACTGTAATTTATTTCTGTGAAGTCAGCAGTCTTCAGTGTCACATGATTTTCAGAAATCATTCTAACATTCGGATTTATTATGATCAAATCAAGTTTGTGGTCAGTATTTTGTATTTATTTAAAGAAATTAATACTTTTATTTAGCAAGTCAAATGGTTAAAAAGTGATAGTAAAGACTTATATTGTTCGAATTTCTATTTTGAATAAATGCTGTTCATTTTAACTTTTTACAAAAAAAAAAAATAAAAATAATTTTAAGTATCACAGGTTCCAAAAAAAATAAATCAGCATTTCTGAAGGATCATGTGACTCTGAAAACTAGAGTATTGGCTGATGAAAATTCAGCGTTGTGTCACAGAAATAAATTATATTTTAAGATATATTAAAATAGGAATCCAGTTTTAGAAATAGTAATAATATTTCACAATATTCCTGTTTTTTCTGTATTTTTTCTTAGCCTTGATGAGCATAAGAGGCTTAATTTTTTTTTTTACTTAAAAATCTTACTGATCCCAAACTCATGAAGGACAGTGTAACTGGATTCTGCAGTTTTTGACCACTAGATGGCCATCTAGTAGTAACTCTCGTCTTCCTAAAGAGCTTGTCATGCACACCTGAAAGATCCCAACTGAATCTGTTTCCTTGCATTTCACTCATTCTCTACTGGAGGACGGAGAAGCAAATTGAGCTTTTTCCTGTTTTGGCAAAGGAACATCCTTCTGTCTCTTTAAATACTATTAAGTACTTTTGACCAATGGCTAAATAAAATCAGCCAGTGGGCAAGGTTGTGTTTGTACAGGAGCTGGTTCAGCTGGAAGCCCCTTTCCCGGCCGGGGAAATAGATTTATCCGGCTTGCCAAACCCAAGAGAGGCGTCTAGGTCTGCCACATCTGCATTCACACACAGCCTCTGGTTGTCCACGGCTCGAGGCCTCCAACAGCAGGACACACGCAGTTACTGACGGAGCTACTGCGAACAACTGCAACAAAAACTGATTCGTTTAGTTAAATCGTCACATATTAATACTGGGATTGGCTTGGACAAGCATCGCTATTGATAATTTTCATATTGAGGACTCGAGATCTAGTCCACTGACTATTAGTCATCATCTAGTTTAGCTACACACCTGCCTGGACATTTCAAGTAAACCCAGTCAGAGCTTGATTAGCTGGTTCAGGTGTGTTTGATTAGGGTTGGAGCTAAACTTTGCAGGACAAGTTTGGTGAACCCAATCATATGGCTCGCGAGCTAGATCTCCAACTTTTGCCAACAAATGATCTATTTAACATCTCCAGGACATCTCCAGAGATGAGCAATTTCTTTGTTGCAGAGCATACATAAGATAATACAAGAAAAAAAAAATTATTACAAAGTTCAGTTCAGTTCAAAGCAAGTGTCAAAATGCCTGCACTGGTGTGAATATCCACATAAATATGCATTATTCTAAATTCACTCAAAACTCTGAAGAGAATTCATCCTTCATCCATTTTCAGGTGGTAAATCAACCTCACAGTGAAAGCCAAGCACAATTTATGATAGTTTATTGCATATCTGTGTATTTTAGCTAACATGGACCTAATAAAGTTACTATTATTAAAACGTTACTGGAAAAAAAAAACATATATATTAATTATATAATTTTTAGAATTATATAATAATTTAGAATATTGTAGATCAGGGGTCGGGAACCTTTTTTGACCAAAGAGACATATATCTATTTTGTTTGGTTAATGCATTTTTCCAAAAGAGCCAAAGTAAAAAAAAAAAAATAAATACAATTATATATATATATATATTATTATTATTTTTTTTTTTTTTTTTTTTTTTTTTTTACTTAGGAACTTTTGGAAAAATGCATTAACCAAAAAAATAAAAAAAAGTCTCTTTGGTCAAAAAAGGTTCCCAACCCCTGATCTACAATATTCCTATTAACCACTTATAATGCCCTTGCAACCGTCTAGCAAGACCCTGGTAACCACATTGGATGCCCTAGCAATATAACTACCTACACCTTAGCAACAATCCTGCAATTGCCTATAAGCTACGAATAACACCCTCACAACATTCAGTGATTACCGAGCATCTGCCTAGAACAGCCCAACCACCATGTGCCATTTCCCCAGTAGTCACAAAGAATGCCCTAGCAATGATCAAGTAATCATTGTTTTTTTTTTTTTTTTCAGAAATATGGAAATCTGGTTGAGACCTTCGCTAGATGCACAAACAGCAGCGCTTGTGTTCGCCCGTTTTACTCTAGAGCCGCCTTTGACAATGAAGACTACTGTAATGGAAACGTTCGACCTCAAATTGGACCATCCAGACAACCTTTACCAGAGCCGCCAATTTACATGACATAAAAACAGCAACCTGGGCCGACATAAATCTCCATCACTCCGTCATTCAGGCACAGATTGGAATGGATAATGTATGCCGAGTCATGAGCATTTTCAATCCTGGACTCGTGGGGCAGGAGCGTATGCAGATACACTGGGCCGAAGCCTCCGTCTGGCTTCTGTTCTCAGCGTGATTACTGCGAGTCTGGATGCTGGGACATGTCTGGAGTGGAAAGCAGGGCTTTTTTGAGGTCGTGCTGCTGGATGCCAAAATCCGAATGCCACATTTTGAGAGCTTGGATAAGAATCGGAGAGAAGTCAATAAGAAGTTATGTTCCCCTCATGCAGAAACATTCAGAAGCTAATTTTCTGTGTGCAGATGAGGTTCACTTTGCAATAAGAACTGACTCCAAAAACCTGAACTGCCTCGTTTCTTTTTTTTTCTCTCTCTTTAAGTTATATTTATGGGCTTTTTAAATGCCTTTAATATGACAGGACAGTACAGAGGTGACAGGAAAGCATTGGGGAACTATATCGCCACAATAACCACAGACTGAACTGCCTCATTTCTGATCAGGGACTACAATAGCTGTTTCCATCCACTGATTTTTATGCACTTTTTGGGACATCACATAGAAAATTAAAACACTGAATGGAACACTTATGCATTTCTTCATTTCTTAACATTACTAATGTATTGTATAAAATCACATAAACACCCTTTATAAGTTGAAGTGTTATTTCTGCTTTTTGAAATAACACAGTAACCAATAATACAACACAAAACAATAATAATAAAGACCATCTCTCCCAGTGTAATTTAAAAAAGGCGATCTCTGCTCTGTGAACATCCGTATTTCCCTTTTCAAAATAACAAATGGAAAAAGATCCCAAAAGTATTTAGTGTTTTCAGTTTGTACATTCTTTACATTTCTTTTGAACCTGAGGTAGAGAACTTGGAAACATGGTTAAAAACACACACAAATCCCTATCCACAACTGAGAAGACATGCATATAAATATTGATTTACACATTTAAACCGCAGACTGATCTCTTCTAGCAACTATCTAACAACGCCATTATGGGATATCGCATTAAAAAATGCTGAATGGAAATGCCAAGATGTGCATCAATTCTAAAAATGCACATGAAAAAAAAAAGTTTGCTCTCAACTGAGGGAACATGCACATAAACTATAATGGAAACACTTTTATAGAAAAAATTCACTTTAATGCACTTTAAAGAAGTCATGCAATTGGATGACATAAGTGGACTAACAATCAACTTATGTTGTTGCACAGCATCTGAAATGTTTTGGTCATTTTGAAAAGCCTGAGCCAAAGTCTGTTGTCAAAGTGTAATTCAGTGTAATTACCAGTAACCCCTAACAAACACCTACATGCCATTTTTGGGTTATAGCATAACAAATTGGAAATGAAACAAGATGATGTGCATAAATTAAAAAAAAAACCTGCTTTAAAAAACGTATGTGTTCAACAGAGTCTGACAATTTTTTTATACAATAAAACATGCACTTAAACTATGATGGAAATACATTTACTGATTAAATTCCTCAGCGTGCAACCAAAAAAGTTGTGATATGGCATGATGATTCGGCATCACTGGGCTGATCCGTAGGCTTCTCCTATTGAAGCTAATGACCTTTTTTTTCTTAGTGATATTTGGCATCAGTTTATCACTAAGTGATGATATGGTTGTATTCATCTCTCTGGTAGGAAACTGCTTTATTCGCAAATGTTTTGTGCGATATTCCAATTTTTCATTGAGTCATTAATGACATAATTGTAATTTTTGGGTGAACTATCCCTTTAAGTGTATGCGAGTCTATGCACTTCTCTTTATAATGAGTGAGTACTTCAAAAACTGGAAAATATAATGCAGCGATTCAGTGTTTAAACTATGTTGTTAATAAAAGTCATAGGCGACGTATGATGACATGTAATGGTAAAGCAATGGTGTCTCATTTCTTATGGGAATATTTTCACCCCACACGCTCTCTGTTATAGGGGACAAGGGGAAGGGCTAAGGGGTAAGTGAAGAAGTACAGAAATACCAAGGAAGAAATACATTTTTTGTAGTGTGCCAAGGAAGCAAGAGATAAGATCCGTCGAGTTTCAGCCTCTGACGTTGGTGAAATCACATCGACAAAAGCATCCGCATCTGAAGAATGATTCCTGTGAAGGAAAAGCAAACTCTTGATTACACATAGCATGCAGACGGACCCAACATAGCAGCTGCCAAACGGGCCATAACAGGAATGCGGTCTGAACTCCTGCTTGAAATACGATGTGGAGTGTAGAGTAGTTTTACATACTGCTGCTGTCGGTGTAAGTGAATATTGATTTATCACCTCTCCCGTAATTCCCCATTATCTAGTGTATAATTACAGTGCGGTGTCACACACCTGTTTATGAAGTCATTTGTCTTGGTACACTTCTGGAAAACTCTAGTTAAAGCTGTCGGATCAAATCAATGCAATTTATATCAGTTGGGGATTTGCTGCACACTGCAAAAAAATGCTTTTCTTACTTAGTACAGTATTTTGTATTGTTTTGCAGTGGAATTATCTACACGTTCATAAACCAAGATGTATTTACTGGAGTACAAACATTACTTAAGATATTAAGTTTTATTTTCTTGTTTAAAAATGTATTAAATTAACTAATTTATGAAGAAAATATCTTTGAATATGGTAAGAAAAACGTAAAAATTCAAAGGGATTTTTTTTTTTTTTGCATTTTTGACTCCATTGGCCTATATTTTTATTGTTTTCAGCACAAGCTCAGGAAAAAAAAGACTTAATATCTTGATAGTTTGCATCTCAGGTATATTCATTTTGATTTAAGACTGTTTAGATATTTGTACTAATAAAATAAAACAAAAATGCAGAGTAAGAAGATATTTTTTTCAGTGTAGGATTGTACAAAAAAATACAAAATTATTGGAAAAAATCTTATTGCCAAAAACCGACTTAAAATTTACATAAATTATGAATTATTAAATAAAATAAACATTAACTGAAATTATATATATATATATATATATATATATATATATATATATATATATATATATATATATATATATATATATATATATATATATATAAAGCAATCTTATTTTATTTATATTCAGCTAGTTGCCAAAGTTTATCATTTTCATTTAAATTAACTTGATATACTCAAATAACAAAAAAATGTATAAAAACTATATAGACAATATTTACAAGAAACACAAAAACTTAAAAAAATAAATAAAAAAATACAATTTTAAATACGAAATGAAAAACTGATTTAAATTTGACTTAAAATCTATAATCCCAATTGAATGGTTAACGGTTAAGATTGTATTTTTCTAAAAATGGCTCAAATGAAAACAAAATAAAGGTTTCAATGTGCATGTTCATGTTTTATTTTATTTTTATTGTGCATTGCTTTGCAACCAAATGCATGTTAAACTATATTTCTCTTTAAAACTTGATAAAAATTCAAGCCTGTTCCCACTCCTGACCTGTATTGGGGAGATCTTGCGTGTATGGTAATCCTACATGCCCAATATTTGACACGTTAGCAGTGAGAATGTGATGAAAAATCAATAAGCGTATGCGTGCGATCATAAAATAAGAAAAGTACTGAACAGAGCTGAAGTTATGAGGGCCAGTAAAATCTGGTTGAATATGTAATGCATAGCTGAATTACATCAGGCGAAAATGAAATTCAATAAATCTTCTGAATGTTTTATGCATGCTGTCTACTGTCAGCAGATGTTTAATAAGACAGTGGATTTAATAAATGTGGGGTGTGGTGTGCATTTACAAAGGCAAAACATGCATACACTCACTACACGCTCCTCTTTTTCTAAAACTCAAACAGACAAAAGTTTTACTCTTCATCAAACGATTGTGTATTAATGTGTGTTAAAGCTAAAGTTGGCATGCAATGAAAACTCTTGGCATGCAAATGAAAACAGCACCCCTGGTGGCAATAATAAGAATGAAATACGCATTAATAATCAGAGAGTTTGCAAAATGTACATTTTAACGTAATTTCAACATCTACCGGAACTAGTCTGTAGATTTATATTAACATTCAAATTAAGAATGTGGTGTTTTTCCCCATCACCTGCATTAAAAAATATTTAACCTTTTTATTTGACAAACACCAAGGTTGTTTGGTAATTTAATTGCCATCTGTACCGTTAATTATTGCCATTTTTACAAATCTTTTTTGATCACTCCCAAGCACCGCACAGCAACACCAGTCGTGCTTTGTGTTAATGTTAATGTATTTTAAATATGGACAACTGTATTTCTGAAATGCTGGAAATGGATTTACAAAAATAATTTTAAATCACTGCTTCACTACAGTCAGAGAAAATTTTAAATTCATTAAAATATTTGCAAAAACGTTTGTATACGTTAATGGTTTACCTTATATAAATATAAGTTAGAGTTGACATAAAGATAAAATGCAAGTCAGAAAACCATTTAAACCAATTGTTTCTCCAACCGTGAATAAATTGCCAGCTGAATGCATGAGTTTTATCATAAGGTCCAATGTTAATGTATTTGTTTCAGACATCCCAATGAGAAACAATTACCATCCGAATAGGGCTTAAAAGTGACTCTGAACTTCTAAATGGCATATGAGAAAGTATTTTAACACAAAAATGATGACTTACTTCACCAGAACTGCTCTCACGAATGCCATTGTTTTCTCAGATGTCCATCCACGTTACTGAAATCAGTCTTACAACACACGCACACTTCATTACTCATTATTGTTTATACAATATTAGATTTTCGCTTTACATTCAGCAGAAATCTGCTGTAAACGTAGACGTGTGTATTAAATTGTGGCTTGGAGTTCTTGGCGATCACACGGATTTCTTTCACACAGAATCAAAACACGGTACAAGCGTTGGTCAGCCTTCGGCCTGGCAGCTAATGCGATACGTGTGGATGCTTTTGAAGATTGATACGCCGCCAACAACGTGAAACTTCATCGTTCACCTTAGGTCGTTCATCATTAAGAGTGAGAAAAGCAGCGAAGCAATGTTTTCAGCGGCCTTGTGGGAGTATACGCACCCCTGCGTTTGGCTTAGTTTGGCACCAGGCTTTAAATTGAAGCTAGCGCTCTTGTCAAAGAAAATATAATCCCTTGTGACTTTCCATTATCACATGAAGGACTCGAGCAATCAATCAAGTTGTTCGTATTAAACTGGCTACTGTGTGACATCTTAATAACATGATCGCTCTTCAGTAATGACAGCTTAGCTAGCCAATCCCTGCTTCAGTTAGCCTAGCCATGTAGCGTTAGCCTCATTTTCTGTGTGTGCTAATATCTCGCTTTTTTCCCCCAAATAAAAAGCATGTTTATTTATACCCCAGAGTTGGTGAAATTGCATTTAACATGCTAAATAAACTTTTTAAAGTGAGTTTGGTTTCCTAGATGTTCAAATCAGGCTATGCTAGTCTGTTTTGATGGGTTTAGAGTGGGTTTGTGGATTTTGTCACACAGTCAGGCTCGAAGGCCAGCCAGCTAACTAGCTAAACGCCAGCTTGGCCATTAAGGAGACCAGTTTAAGCCAGCAAACCACCTAAGTCTGATTTAAGATGGATTTTAACGCTGATTTCTGATTGACTGATTTCATAAACATATTAGCGTTGTTTAAAAACATGCTGCCTACTCCCGAGCTATGCAGCTAATATCTAATAATACGCGACGGATAGATGGTATTTACAAGTTGAACGCACATGAATGCCACCACAAAGTCGTTATTACGATGCAATATTCAATTTTCTTTAAGCCTAGAGTTTCTGACATGTCAGTGGAAAAACATGTAGGATGCAATGGACACAGACATGTTAGCATGCTAAAATAAAGGTAGTTTCTTGGTATCCTAGCCTAGTCCGTTTTAATGGTTTTAAGAGAAGTTTAGTGGTTCTTGTTGCATGGCTAACACCAACTTTACCACAAAACAAGACAAATTTAATCAAATTAAGACCTCAAAAACCACTTTAGTCTGGTTTAAGATTGACTTTGATACAGGACTCGTTTCCACAAACGCATTAGCACCATTTCAAAACATGCTACTTTAATGTCTACTCACTTCCTACTAACTAGGGAAGCTAACTTCTAAGACAGCATCTTAAATGTCATGAAACCTCAGAAGTGACTCATTTGGAGTCCACTAGGTATACGGAACAACTACCCTAGAGTAGTTAAACTGTTTTCTAGCAGTTCAAATAAGGCTAGGCTAGTCTGTTTTGATGGTCTAGGAGAGGTTTTGTGATTCTTGTCACATGGCTAACTAGCTATGCACCAGCTTTACCACAAAAGGAGACCAATTTAAACTAATTATGACCTGAAAACCACTTCTGTCTGGTTTAAGATCATCTTTTAAGCAGGACTCACTTCTACAACTCATTAGTGTTGTTTTATAACATGCTACTTTGCTGTTAACTCATTAACTAGCAAGCAAATGAAACCACAGAAGTGACTGATCTGGAATCCACTAAATAAGGAACATCTTGCCTATTAGTTTGTCAGTTTCCTTGCAGTTCGAATCAGGCTATTTTGATCAGTTTGATGGTTTTAGAGAGGTTTTATGGCTCGTCACATGGCCAAATAGCTAAACGCTAGCTTGACCACAAAACAAGACCAATTTAAACCAGTTAAGCATGCCACTTTGTCATTTACCCACTAACTAAGAAGTACTGTACTAAGACAGCATCCTAGATTAAATGAAACCTCAGAAGTGACTGATGTGGAGTTCACTAGAAAGGCAACAACTAGCCTAGGACAGTTTTTTTGGTTTCCTACCTATTCAAATAGGGCTATGTTGGTCTGTTTTGATGGTTTTAGGGTGGTTTTGTGGCTCGTCACATGGCTAACTAGCTAAACCAGCTAAAACAAGACTAATTTAAACCAGCTACAGCCAAAGCCAACTTCTAAGACAGCAGCTTGAATCCACTAGATTCAACTCTGTACACAACATGACACAAAACACTTAAACTGATACTAACAGAGATTGGTGTTAGCATGATGCTAAAACACACACACACACACACACTCATATATATATATATATATATATATATATATATATATATACACAGTACATACACTCACTCTAAAAAATGCTGGGTTGTTCCAATCCAATTTTGGGTCAAATATGGACTAAATTTTGGTTAAATTTTTAAATTAACTTTTTAACCCAACAGTTGGGTTAGTCAATATTTGACCCAATATTGAGTTGAAACAATCCAGAATATTTTAGAGTGATACTTTTTTTTAGAAAGGACTTTTCTGTTTGCTTGTTTTGTCTGTAATTTTGTGTTCTACAGAAGAAGATCTACAGGTTCATCTGTGAGCTTCTGTCGGATGTATACCGACTCCAAGATGCGAATGACAACTGTTAGCCTCGTACGAATGTGTGTGTGTGTGTGTGTGTATTCTGGGACTCATCTTCAAGCAGACGCTGTGTAAACATGACCTCATCGTCAACGTGGATGTCAATGGCATTCTCAGACCTGTTAATAAAGCTGTGTTTTTCAAATGCTAGCATTTCATTTTCCACATTAGGCTGGTTTTAAATTCACCAAATGCAAAATGAGCTCAGCTCTCAATTTGAACTCAAACAGGCCTGGCTGATGAATTATAAACAATTATTCCACGCCGACTTGTGAAAGCCATTAGGTGCTGTTTTCTGTGCCGATGAGTGACAGATGACTGTTTCGGGCCACCAGGAACGTCTGGAAAAGATGGTGTGGAGACAAAAAAAAACACACTTTTACTAAAGCTACTAGAACGATGGGTACGTGGCATGACACTGAGAAAGATTTAGCCATGATTGAACAAATGATGTGAGCGATCAATTGCTATGCATATAAACATGCCGGAATACCAATAGATTTCAAACAGGCCATCTTTGCTCTTAGAGAAAAACAAGGAAATGACATCATGTCAACACTGATTACAGGCAGGGGCGGATCTAGAAAAATATTGATGGGGTGGCGAGAAGGGGGCAGGAATTTTTGAGGGGTGGCAACATATGGCAGACGTATATATACAGAATTTAGTCACAGTTATCACAGTTTAATGATAAATATGTGTGCACACTACAAAAAGGCACAGGCTGCCATTTACAAACTTAATCTCATCAAATCGATGTCTTGCATTTGAAACAGTTCAATAAGGAATAAGTGACCATACCCCATAAGCACCTCCACACTCACTAATGCATACAGTATGCATCGACATGTCATTAAGAGCATTATAAAAGGTTCAGTGTTATCAATATGTCAATTTACTATAAGAAACACAAGACTTTAATAGCCAATGACATTTCCAGCTGGGGAGACTCAACTGATTTTCTACAGTTTAGTGTTAATCATCATCTAACTCAACCAGTCAAGAGCTACATTTAACCTTAGATGTTATATGAATATGGTCCCTGAAGCATAGCTTTTATTAGCTGACAATAATAATAAATAAATAAGCATTATAGGCACAAATACAAATGTACTTTTAGAAATTGTTTTTGAAAAATATGGTGTTATTGTTTTGGCAAGTTTAAATTAAAACTATCTAAGAAAACTTGTGTGATATTCCTTTAAAATATTGTTTTAGTATATCTTTTTTAAGTATATTTTACTAAGCAATTTCTTACATAATTTCTTTGATTTAGACCAAACTTTTATTTTGGTGGGTTGTAACCAGTTTCTGTGTTTTTTAATTAACTATTATTATTAGCTATTAGGCCTACTAGAAGTATAGCATACTCTACTGTGCAATAGTACTATATTTCTGTTTGAATTTCTTCAAGTTATTCCGAAATTTTATTTTGACAGGTTGTCGTAAAGACATTGCCGTTTCTGTCAGTCTGTGTATACGATACGAATGAATTACAATAGTTTTTCGTGTCGCGTCCGCACCACATCGAGTTAAAAACATTTCAACGTTTCAGAATGCCGCATGTGACAAGAACTAACCAATCAGCTTCATCCTTTCCCGTAACAAGCTCAGCCAAGATGAAGGAACAGCTGTTCATAGTTGTATATTGGATTGCCATTTTGAAATAAATTTTGTACTAGAGCTACTGCAAGCGATTTTTAGAGCTTCAAATCCATTTTTCCTTTGCTGAAATTTCCGCCTCTTCATAGAGAGAGCATGTCATGGTCGCTTAGCAAAGGCAGACGCCTCAGGCCGCCGACACACTGGATGCGTGGCGCAAGCGTCTCAGCTGCGTGGCGTGTCTGTTTTTAATTCGGCTCCCATGTTAACAGGTTAGAGCTTGCAGACTGCCTGCGTGAGACCTGTGGAAAACGCGTGAATGCCAGAAATAGAACTGACGCCTATTTTTCACGCAACACGCGCTCGTGTCGGAAGCATTTCAAGGCAAAATATACTAGCAAAATATGTTTATATGTCATTTTGTACACAAATACATATTAATTCTTGGCATTTTAATATTTGAAAGTGTATAGGTTGGCATAAATTCAGATATAAATGTAATTTAAAAAATAAAATAAATTATTATAGATTTTCAAATATTGCACCTGTCAAACATACTCTATTTTGCAGTCAATACTGTTGACGGTGTCCTATCAGTAGGTGTGTAAAAAAAAAAGTTTATATTATTGTAATGAAGACAAGAGCCTGGTTTTTCGGCGGCCTCCATCTATGTCACCTACAGCAGCATTAGTTATATATCATCTCAAAGTCTGTGCTTTCATTAAAGCTTCATTTATTGATAGATAATCCATTTTTACCTAACTCCTGAGTCTCAGGCCGGTGACACACTGACTGCGTGTCGTGAGCGTGGCGGTTCTGCTGCGTGGCGGCTGCTTCGCGTTTTCTGTGTCTTTACACACCAGAATCGTGCCTGACGTGGCGCTGGTGCACTGCTGCTGCTGTAGGTGACATAGAGAGAGGCCGCCACCAGACCAGGCTCTTGTCTTCACGACAACAATATCTATACTTCATGTTGAGCATAAATATAAAGCCTACTGATAAAGTAGTATTGATGGCAAAATAGACTATGTTTGACAGGTGCAATATTTGAAAATCGAAAATTATTAATTTATTTTTTAACTTACATTTATATCTGAATATATGTCAGAGTTCGGAGTGGGTTCGCGAATCATTTGAGTCAGTTCGGGAGTTCGTAGCGGGATCGCGAATCATTTGAGTCAGTTATGGGGATCGCGAATCATTTGAATCAGTTCGGGCGTTCGGAGCGCGGGATCGCGAATCATTTGAGTCAGTTTGGGGATCGCGAATCATTTGAATCAGTTCGGGAGTTCGTAGCGGGATCGCGAATCATTTGAGTCAGTTATGGGGATCGCGAATCATTTGAGTCAGTTTGGGAGTTCGGAGCGGGATCGATAATCATTTGAGTCTTCGGGAGTTCGGAGCGGGATCGCGAATCATTTGAGTCAGTTTGGGGATCGCAAATCATTTGAATCAGTTCGGGAGTTCGGAGCGGCTTCGCGGATCATTTGAATCAATTCGAGAGTTCGTAGCGTGTTCGCGAATCATTTGAGTCTGTTCGGGAGTTCAAAGCGGGTTCGCGAATCATTTGAGTCAGTTTGGGAATCGCAAATCATTTGAGTCAGTTTGGGAGTTCGGAGCGGGATCGCGAATCATTTGAGTCAGATCGGGAGTTCGGAGCGGGTTCGCGAATCATTTGAGTCAGATGGGAAAGCGAATAATTTGAATCAGTTCGGGAGTTTGGAGCGGCTTCGCGGATCATTTGAATCAATTCGAGAGCTCGTAGTGGGATCGCGAATCATTTGAGTCAGTTCGGGAGTTCAAAGCGGGTTCGCGAATCATTTCCGCTTGGGGATCGCAAATCATTTGAATCAGTTCGGGAGTTCGGAGCGGGATCACGAATCACGAAAGATTGGCGCTAGTAAATTGTCAAATTGGCCATAACCTTTAATTCGTTGCTGCCAACTGGGGGCAAGGCTTTCTTTTAGGGTTGCATTTGCCACCCTATGCCACCCCGGTAGATCCGCCCTGATTACAGCTTACAATAAATGGAGAATCGGTGACTTGCTAATTAGCCTAACTGGTAAAGGTATGGTTATGATCTTGCTACTAAAAATATCTGGTCAATCTGACATCCACATTGTGCTAATTATGGCTTTAGTGACAATAACTCTTCTAACAGCGTGCAGTCTGAAATTAGCATGTTACTAAGCTAATCATATGATATAAGACTAGCATGCCACAAAATACAATTCTTGTGGTCATACTGGTTTAAAACAGCAAACTAACGCAAACTGTGACAACAAATCCAAGTTTGGGGTTTTCTTGCCTTGTTATTTTAGGATTTCATGACAATTAAATACTTGAATGCATGGACTTTAACACACTGCATATTTTTTGTTCTGTACTCTTGTTCTCAATTATGTTTCTCCTGAATTTATTTGCTTTTGGTCAAAATCTGTCAATGGGATGTGGCTGTTTCTGTTGACCAGATCGGCCCTTAGCGGCCTGACCATCGAGTGCTTTCCCGTTAATGAAAGTAAAATCATCGGTTTAACTTACGGGAACTTGATTGAATCCCGCTATATAAATCGCCAGACAGTAACAAAGGAGGACAGTTCGGTTAATAATTGAGATGTGCAGTTCTCCCTAGATGCAAAAGACAATAAACTTGAATTGCATTTAACGCAACAAGCCTGAAAACCATATGCTATTACAGATAGGCCTGCATCTCCAGGGCTAAATCACAGAGAAACGTTACGTTCAAGACTATTTGGTGGAGCGATGCTTGGAAAATATAATTCAGCATCAACCCACGTTAAGTTAATTGTAGTTTTAGAGTCCACCGCGAGAGATAATTATTTGATTTCTCTCAGAAATATATTATGTTGTATCACAAAAAAAAAAATAATAATAAAATGTTTTGGAGGTTATTGTGGAAAAGCAAGATTGTTTCGTTAACAAAATAAAGATGATTAAATAACGCCTCACACTGTAAAGCTGCAGTACGCCGCGCTGCCTTTAGATGTCGCTGGAGCGCCTCAAACTGTGAAGAACTGCTGCTGGGGATTTTCCACTAGAAAACTTTTTTTTTTTCTTCTTCTATTATTACTTTGTTGTATGCATAATTGAAACAGCAGTGCTATGAATGAGCAGATTCTGCAGTTGTCAGGCTCCTAATATTAAATATATTACATACCAAACACGCACACACAGACAGAGAGTAACTAGACGAGTAGAATCATCTCAGAAGGTACCTGGATACATTAAGATATTGAATATTTTGGAGGAATAGTAAATAATAGGCATTTAGATTGATAATAAAAATTAATTCTTCCAAAAAAAAAAACTTACAAATAAAATTATATATATATATATATATAT
Source organism: Carassius auratus (assembly GCF_003368295.1). Lineage (NCBI taxonomy): Eukaryota > Metazoa > Chordata > Actinopteri > Cypriniformes > Cyprinidae > Carassius > Carassius auratus. Next base: position 10,850 of record NW_020528688.1, on the reverse strand, counting down.
ATATATATATATATATATATATATATATATATATATATATATTAGTTATTTTGTTTTATTTTTTTAAATGTAGTAAAAAATGTGGTGTAGAAATTAGCATATATAGGTGATTGGAACAAAACACTGAGAAGTATTTCTGTTAACCCAGAAACACAATGGAAGTGAGTGCAAAATGTAAAAAATACAGGCAAAACCCCTGTAAAAAAATATATTGCTTCATATTAATACAGTACATTGTCCCCTAATTTTATTTATTTTATATTATTTTACAGTGTGCACATAGGCTACTACAAAGCAAATAACTGTCACATAATAGTAAATACCATGCAAAGTTCCTTTTTCTAATAAAATTTACATGAGCTTTGTGAATACTAAATTCATTTTAAAAAATGCTTTTGATACAGACTGGTTCATTTTTAATTATGATAGAAGTCTATTTTCCTGTGAGTTGATGAAATCACTGACAGTTTCGTTGTGCACCAGCAGGTGGCGCGATATGCTCAGTAACCTAGCAGAGATCTCCATGCACGTTATTGTAGTGCTGTATGGAACGGCCTTTTCTCTCTCAGATTACGTCTGTCTCTCTCTCGTGTCAGGTTTTAGCGGGGCCCCTCGTCCCCCGAGACAGATTACATTCAGACGCACCATTCAACGCAAACGACACGCCAAACACACTGAATCACGACCAGCTTTCCCCAAGCGATCACCAACCGTTGCAAAGCAAAATGAAACCGGATCGGTGGCAAACACCTGCACACCATTAGTCATTAGATTTGAAAGCGCTTTGGCTCGGTTTGCACGCACGGATGAAGGTGCACGAGAGAACTCGAGGAAGCCGCTGATTGCGCGTGCAAGCGCGCACATCTCCTCCAATCGTGCCCTCTGGTAGTGACGAGAACAACGCCACGCTTTACACGCCCGGGGTTCAAAGTGCTGGTGATTAAAGCAGGCCTTTGCGTGTCGCCGTCCCGAGAAATCTTTTGTTTTAATTCACTCTTAATCAGAAAGGACAAGCTGCCGTGATAAACCGTTGAAAAGGCACTCAAAAGAGCTAATGAAAGAAACAAAGAGCAAAGGAAAGGGAGAATTAGGAAAACAAAGACCTGATGATGATCATAAGAAAATAAGCTTTGTGTACTTAAAGGAACAGTTCAACCAATTCTCACCCTCATGTCATTCCAGACCTGTGAAAAACAACATTTTATACAGTTAAAGGTGCACTATATTCTATGTTTTCAAAGTCATACGATAGCTTTGTGAACAAAGCAGACCGAGTTATTGTTTGAAAGATGACCACTGAAGCTCTGAAATCTGATTTATGCATCTGCTTATTTTAAGTTACTTGAGTTATAAACAATTCTGAAACACACACAAGAAGAAAAGAAAGATGTAAAATCATCTCAAATCTCATGTGCACAGATGCTCAAACTTAAATATGGTGGGTGCATTAAAACTAAAAATTAAATTATTTATTTTCTCACATTTTGATCTTTCGGTTGCATCACACTATGGAGCCCATATAGGGACATTGAGAGGAAAAAAAAATACATTCTCTCTTGCAAAATGTTTATTTTCCGTATGCTTGCAAAGTTTCTTAAGCTATGTGTAGCCTATATTTTGTGAGCGAATGCAACATTTCTCTGGGAAACTAAAAAGATTTGGTAGCAAATGCAACGTTTTCAGGGGAACACATATGTTTGAAAGAGGAACGCAAATATTTTGCCAGCAAATATAAAGTTTCTCTGGACAATGTAAAAAATAAATAAATAAATAAAGATTTTTGCTAGCCAAAGCAATATTTTTAGAAGAATGTAAAAGTTTTGTAAACAAAGACAATGCTTCTCGAAGGACCATACATTGTTTCTTGAGGGAACGTAAAATTTGTAAACAAATGTTAAGTTTCTTAAAACAGAATTCAGAAGGTTTCCGTGTGAATGCAACGTTTCTCTGGAATCGTACATTTTTTACCAGCAAATGCAGTTTCTCGGGTTAATACAATTTTATTTTATTTTTTATTTATGTATTTGTTTTGGCTAGCAAATGCAATGTTTCTTGGGGAATGTTAAAAATTAGCCAGCAAATGCAAAGTTTCTAAGGGGAATGTAAAAACGCTTGGCGAGTTAACTCAATTCTTTCAGCAAATGCAATCCTTCTCTGGAGACGCAAAGTTTTTCAAGAGAACGCAAAAAGCTCTAGGAAATAAAAAAGTTTGTGGGTGAACGCGAACACTTTACTAGCAAATGCAAAATTTCTGCAGAAAGCACAACACTTTTGTGAGAGAATGGAAAGTTTAGATTGCGTAAGCTAAATTTCGAAATGAGAAAGTTTTGTAAAAGTTTTCCCATCAGTTGCAAAGTTTTCAGAAGAACATGAAAGCTTTGTGAGGAGAAAAATAATATATATATGCAACGTTTTTCATGGAGGAACATGCAAGTTTTCCAAGTGAATGCAAATGCACCAACCCCCCCAATGTCATAATTTAGCACGTCATATTTGAACTGAACATCTGTGTGAATGTGATTTGACAGCTGCAGTGGAAAATGTCAGTAAGTAATGACTTAAATTTGGATCTCTTCCTCACACAAAGCATCGTATGACTTCAGAAGACGTAGAGAGTTATATGGACTAATCAGGACGGAAAAGAGGATTCTTCTGTTCATCCAGCACAACTTAACCCTATGTGACCTCGGACAGATCTAGTGAAGTTTCATTTGCCGAGTCTCTGCAAGCCTGCACATTTCATCCGATTGCGTAGGACGAGGCAGCCTTAAAAATCCTCCCGCAGAGCGAGTCGAGGGCCGGCCTCTCTGGGGAAGCAGGGCCTGAGGAAATACATTCAGAGGTGTTTTAACAGTCATATATCCAGCACTCACCTCCATCCGTGCGATGAGGGGTTTGGATCAGCTGTGAGAGTGTGTTTATCATTACTCCGGAGGCAATGAAACACAGATGTTTCATCTCTACTGGGATGACCGGTCGTGTGATAAAAGGAGAAACTTGACAGCCCAACGTTTAAAGAAGAAATAAAGAAATAAAGAGAGAGAGAGTATAGTGAGAAAAATCGGTTTCACAGATTGGCTGCAAGAAGGCCACAATGAGAATAAATATAAAATAAAAAAAAGAAAAGAAAATGATGTTTCTATAAATTCTCGTACTGCTATTTTATATTGTTTTTAAATATGTAATTACATTTATGTAAACTTTTATTACTTTGTAAAATATAAAAAGTAGACTATAATGCTAAAATATATTTATTATTTTATTGTTATGCTGCAGTATAGAGAATGATGCAAAATTGCTATGCAAACCTTATAAAATGGCTAAATTAGTTATATTTTTGTGACACCAGTAAGGGTAGATCTAACACTGTATAATGTATAACTAAATAAACGCTGTTATTAATATTCTTCACCTCTAACATGGCTCATCCAATCAGAATTTGGAGAAAAATCATGTTATAGCATATCATTTACCATAGTTCTCTAATTAAGTGTCTGATTAACTAACACTTCAGTATAGCCCCTTTCACACTGCCATTCCGGCAAATACAGCGGTAAAGTGTTCCTGTAATTGTTCCCTGGTCGCTAGATTTGGCACTTTCACACTGCCAGTGATGACCCGGTATATGTGCGTACTTTCACACACAACCCTTGAAGATCCCGTAACGACACGTGACATCAGCGCGTGACGTGTAATGTACGAGTCGACAGCGCTTGGCACGTTATACTTTAACTGAAGCAAGCAAACGATCTCTGAGTCAGCGCGGAAAGTGAGGAACTAACTGATCTCTGCTTCATTACAGTTTGCACATATGTTTTCGTCGCGAATGTTGATCTTCCTTCAAAACAGCCGGTAAAAGAGTCGCGCGATAACGCGCGTCATCACTTCGATACCGAATTAGATCTGGCTTTTGTTCACACAGCGCTCGTTCCGGATCGATTACCGCAATGTTACTATGTCCCCGACCCGGGTTCGATTCGGTAATCAATTCCGGGACGTGGTTGCTTTCACACAGAAGGCGACCAGGCAATGTTACGGGAATATTGCGGGTCCGACGTGCAGTGTGAAAGGGGCTATAGAAGGCGACCAGGCAATGTTACGGGAATATTGCGGGTCCGACGTGCAGTGTGAAAGGGGCTTATGTCATCTGATCCCAGATCAGTTTTATCCGGTCACATGAGCGGGCCAGCAGAGCCATGACGTCATCTCCCGTTCGTCACACTGGGCTAATCTAATCAGGCCCATCCGCGAGCGTCTTTCTGGGTCATCAGGGCTGATCCTCCCTCTTTGTCTCCACACACAAGAGCCACGCGAGACTCACGCAGGTAGAAGCTCCCAGAGTTCACAGCGGGACAGACGCCCTCCGTGAACTGGAGCTGGAGCAGCATGTTGGTTGATGAGTGACACCTGTGACTGGGGCATTTCTGACGGACCTCTGATTGATCACATTACTTGGTGAGCAGCCAAAGAGCAGGGCAGAGCCATCAGAGAGACACGAAACATCACCTGTCTGTCTGTCTGTCTGTCTGTCTGTCTGTCTGTGATGTGCTGGAAACACAGCTGTGCTCTCGGGTCAACACGATACTGAAATGATAATTAACACATCCAGATGGAATGAATAAATGCATGCATGAAAAAAAAGAGTTTGGGTCTGTTAGATCTTAAAACTGGAACAATATAAAACAAATAAAATACAAATAAAAACAATATAAACTCCAAAGTGAAGGAAGTTTTATTTTATACACAAACAAACACACACACACACACACACAGAAGTCAAAAACATGATAAAATACTAAACCTGTCCACATTGGTTTATGCCAATGTAAAACAATAACTACTGTTTGCACATTTTTACATTTATTACAGTATTTGTTTAAATAAACATGCAAATACACGCATAAACCATCATTGCAATAGATTGTTGATCTTTTTTGACAAATTATGTTCATTAACCTTTCCATGTTTTATATAGGCTACACACACACACACACACAAATATATATATACATACACACACACACACACACACACACACACACACACACACACACACACACACACAAACGTGATTTAATAAATTATATAAATATTTTTTATATATCATATACACACACTTACACTACTGCTGCACAATTCAGTCATAGATACATACAAAAAATAAAAAAATAAATCTGTAACGCATGTCAGTTTTTAAAAACTGAAATACATGCTGTTTAAAATAAAATTAGTTTTGTATATTACTATATATATATATATATATATATATATATATATATATATATATATATATATAACGTGCTGATTTACTTTGCTTATGCATTTCCACAGAATTAGAAATGTCATTAAACTTCAACATGCATATATACTGTCATACTTATATTTGCATCTGTAAAGCTTCAATTAACGTTTCCATAACACTGTTATTGTTGAAGTGTTTGTTACCCAGTATTCACTGCGGTGATCACTGTCGAGGGTTTAGTCAGAGAGTTTGAAATAATGTGTGAGCTCTTTTTATCAAGTTCTTTATACTCACTTCCAGCTGCAAAATAGAAATTTCCTCTGAACTGATACACATGCTGAGCGAAATAAGGCTTAAACATGTTTAACACGGTGATTTTCCCCCAGCAGGCACGAGGAGGAGATGGGCGTTGATGGAACAAACAGACGCGAAAGTCCACATCCAAACGTCCCTCGTTCCAAATCGCTGTTTTATCCTTCCACATACAAACTGAATTTACATTCCGCGATTCCAGTCGGTGATTTTTACACTTCTCAAGTTGCTTTCTCTTTTACATGTGTAAATAACATGGTGGAAAGCAGAGAGTCCCGTGCGTAACCGAGTGTAACCGAAGAAGCGGCGCGCCGCGCGAAGACGCACAACACAGATGCGATCAAATGAGTTCACGGAGTTCTCTCTTTGTCCCACAGCACAATAATCCTTCACCAGGACGTCCTGAAGTTGACTGGAACGCTGGAGGAACTGGTTCAAAGATTGCAGACGGATCTCAAAGTCTCAAACACTGAACAGAAGTACTGCAAGTCTCTGAAATGACCTCCTGATGGTTTTTATATTTATATAAGGTGAGTTTACCTGTTATAGTTTAATGCTGCATTCACAATTCTGTGGGATTCTTTCTGGCATTCTGATGACTTAGAACCATTCAGCAATTTTTTTTTAGAACATTCAGTAGTTCACAATTAGAATGCAATGGATCTCATAAAACATGAGACACATTTTTAATGATTTTACAAACCTGTGTCTCTAAATTGTATCTTATTTGATGCCATTAAGATTTTTCCATATTATGATACCTTTAGACAGTCTTATAGGATATATATTATTTTTTTTTGTATGTATAGAATGAAAAAACACCAGTGGCCTGATGGCTCTAGATTGGAAACCTATTTCAACATACAAGTGTAAATATGGGTAACACTTTAGAATAATGGTCCATTAGTTAATATTAATTAACTACTTTAGTTAACATGATCTAAGCAAGAACAATCCTTCTACAGCATTTATTAATCTTAGTTGATGTTAATTTCAACATTTACTAATGCATATTCAAATCAAAAGTTAACATTGTTAACATTAGTTAATGCACTGTGAATTAGCATGAACTAACAATGAATAACTGTATTTCCATTAACTAACATTAACAAAGATGAATAAATACAGTAATAAATGTATTGTTCATTGTTTGTTCATGGATTAACTAACATTAACTAATGGACCATTATTCTAAAGTGTTACCTAAATATGCTATAATCAGCTTCAATGACAAATGCACATTTTTATGTAAATAGTCTAAAGGTCTAAAGTAAATTTATAATGCCGCCAGTGATTTTTAATTAAGCCAACTTATCAAACTGCATTTTTTTTACTGGCTGATTGCTTTTTTGTAGCTGTATTGACAATACTATATTTACCATAGGCCTGTTTAAATTTGTGTGATCCATAAATTGTGAATATAATAAATTAGAAAACCGTAACAATGCATGTTGTAAATAGTGGTTTGGTAATGCACTCTGTGTGTTTTAGAAGAGCAGAATCCTTAAACGCTTGTCTTAACTTCACATTACAGAATGGCAAAATAATTTCATTCATATGCCGTTTATCATTCTTACTCAGTATTTGTGTAAATCTACAGTACACAGTTAAGTCTAGTTTTCAAAAACACAACTTGTCATCTTTAAAATAACTCCAGTCTGTTCAAAATGATCACATTTTGTGTAGATGTTGCACAGATTTTAATATGTGTAATCACCTAAGTGTACTTTTATTGAAGATTCGCAGAATTATCTTTACAAGGAAAAGGTAACATTTAATGCTCAATATGCATATTTAATATTTTATATAAAAACTCAAAAAGTAACTAATATTTGATTGCGTCAAAATCCTGTCATAAGTGCAGTGGTCACATTTCATGCTTTTACAATTATTCTATATTCTCTAAAGAAATGTAATTGGTGTAGCACCACTTTATAACATAAAAATGATTTATGCAACTTGTACAGTATGGTTTTAACTGCATGTGGAATGTGCTTTCTCATGTAGTTTGATGAATCTAAGTATCTCCTGTGCTCTGCCAGATGCTACAGCTTCTGCTCGCCAGAGTTATTGAAGGTGACTCAAGCAAAAGTGATAGTTTTGTGGGTTTTGACTCTGGTTTGGTGGTTTTGGCAACACGCTTGACTCATCTATATCGTCTTAGTCACTGTGGTTTCATTGTGGTGCCATATCGCTGCTGTAAAAGCTCCTATTAGTGCATCACCAAAGCATTCTGGGTAACTGGTTTTGGTCCTTGTGGTTGTAGAAAACTCGGTGAACGTGCTTTGGTGGTAGATGTTATTTGTAACAATCAGAATTTGCCATATCATCATTTTCGAATAATCAGAAGTGGCTTCAAATCTTAAAGGGATAGTTCACCCAAAAATGAAAATTCTGTCATTCATTTCTCACCCTTATGTCGTTCCAAACCCGTAAGACCTACATCTGTTCATCTTCGGAAACACAAATTAATTTTTTTTATGAAATCCGAGAGCTTTCTGACCCTGCATATAGACAGCAATGCAACTTGAATGTTCCCATGCCCAGAAACGAAGCAAAGACATCATTAAAACAGTCCATGTGAGTTTAGCCAACATTTTATGAAGCTACTTTGTGCACAAAAAGTTTTCTCATAGCTTCGTAAAATTGCAGCTGAACTCACAAGGACTGTTTTACCAATGTCCTTGCTATGTTTCTGGACCTGGGAACATTTCAGTTGGGTTGCTGTCTATTCAGTGTCAGAGAGCTCTCGGATTTCATCAAAAATATCTTCATTTGTGGTCCGAGGATGAAAGATGGTCTTATGGGTTTGGAACCACAGGAGGGTGGGTAGCCTAATTAATTACAGAATTTTCTTTTTTGACAGAGCTATCCCTTTAATTTGTCATGCATCTAAAATAACTTTTTTTATTATTATTTAGAAAAGGCATAAAAAACTAAACTAAAATTAATGATGCTCCAAAGTCACAAAACCACAACTGCAGTGGCTAAATGCAAGCTATTGCATCAAGTTATGGGATGTTGTTTTTTTACAATTGCGCGCGCAGTGAGCGATCTGGCGTCTCCCTTGTGTCAAAAACATTTCAGTTTTAATTCCTCTACAGAGCATATAATCAGTAGAAGAACCTCAGGACAGTTGCCGCGAGAGCGCGCTCTGTTGAATACAGTGGAGTCACGCGCAGCTGCAGCGAGTGTCTGGATAATCACGAGTGCTGAGGAGAAAGATTCTCTTTCATTGACTCTGAGAGTCTGTACGTGCGAGTTTTCTCCGGTTTGTTTACCTCTCCCGCTTCTTTTGACTCGTCTGCAGTTGACCCAGTTCTGCGAGCGCGCAAAAATGCGCGTGGCCGTCCCCTCCCCCAGCGCTTCCTTGCGAGAGTTCATTTGAGGACAGGGAAGTGCTTTCTTTTCCAACGTGAATCATGAAGGAAAAATGAACCCCTGGAACTAGTTGCCCCCTTCATTTTGGCATGTCCCTCCCCTTTGCTTTATTGTCTATTTTGGCTGAACTTGCAGTTCTTCCCTGAGCTGCCAAGAAAACTTCAAGTCCTTTAAAGATACAGCGAGCGAAAGCTAGTTCCTGCCTCCGCCGCGTCTTGAAAGCAACTGAAAATAAATCTTGTTAGGATTCGGCCATTTCTTCCTGTTTGGTTGTGAATTGGGTCAGAACTCTGTGCCTAAGTGTCCCGTGCGGGATTCAGACCTCATTGAGGGCTCTAACGGTTTGAAGAGGTCCTTTCTCTGTGCTTTATGCTTCCTACAAAGTGAATTTACGACGTGATCTCATTAGTATTCGTGGGCCACATGCGTTCAGTGGGCTCCTTCTGGACTGAGACTCAACGTAACTCTTACTTATCAACTAATTCAGGAGACATAACTGTAACTATAACGATTTACCCTTACGAAAAATAACCATGGTTTTATTATAGTAAAACTGTAGTAACCCATGGTTTTTGGCGTGTTGGACTACCATTCGTATAACCACAGATTTACTTACAATACATGGTTATAACTATGGTTAATTTAGCAAAACCATGGTTAATTTGTGGTTGCCATGGATTAACTATAGTAACCATGTTTTTTTGGTTTTATCTGTAGTAAAACCATCGTTAATTTTCGTAAGGGAAAAATCGGTTCGTTGAATGAATAAAACTAGACACTCGCCTTAACTGAAATGAAATAAGTACTTGAAGTATTAAATCTTGAAATACTGGGTGCTGAACATTTTTTAAATACAAAAAAAACCCGAATCATATCAATTAAAATATACAAAATAAAAGCTCATTCAAAATATTATTGAATTCTATAAAAGAGTTTATAATTAATAGGGCCTTACTAAAATAATACTGAGACCAAAAAAGTTTTTTAAGAATCCTTTGAGGTTATGAATCCTCAATCGTACTGAAATTGTTGCATATTTTGAGTTATTATGAAATTTCATGTTTCTAATTATATATATATTATATATATATATATATATATATATATATATATATATATATGTAAATAATATTTTGAGTTATTTATATATTACCAATTCAAAAAGGGTGCTATATAATATTATGGCAGTTACACAAATTTGAAAAAGTTTAAGAATTTTTAGATTTTATAAGCTCTTATTTTTGTGTGTCATATTAGACCTCAATATCTCCATGTTTTAGATGATTATCAATGTGTAGATATTGTGTATGCATTGTCTACCCAACATGTGTACATGAATGCCAAATAGAGAACCAGTCCAGCGCAGAGCTCTCCAGAAAATATAGAAATTATGAACACGTATCTCTTGTGATTTTGTTTTTTTGGATACATTCTGTCAAATTGAGATTCACACACCTGATGCAGCTCAAAAAACCTTAGTATATTAACTGGTGCGGCCTTGTTCCATGTTGTTACAGCTCTAAAGCATGAAACTTTAGCCATTATTAGAAAAAGAACCAAGCCGGATGGCCAAAGACAACAGTTAAGCTCCTTCGGTTGAGTCATGCTTGGCCATTTTAAGCATCCGCCGACCGCCGTGCTGTTTTGTAGCCGAACATGAGTCAAGCTCTTCCCTGTCTGATGGTTTCCCCAGCGGTGAAAGACAAGAGCCGGCCACTGGTTTTGATTGAAGAGCAGCATTCTCAGGTAGCAGCTGGCCGAGTTAGGACAGACTCGGGAATGGCAAAGGGCCTAATTAGAATGAATTACCTTGCTGTCGGCGTTCATGGAGCCTGTGATCGGCTCCAGCAAGGACGTGGACCTGGCGTGCAGACTTCCTATTGGCTGGCATTTGAGCGGGTGCGGATGGTAACGG